>NW_024348242.1:4837356-4983703 GCF_902729225.1 Pteropus medius | reverse complement strand
CCGATGCCAACAGCATGGAGCTGGGTGGCCGGCCGACCTTTGGCTGGAGCCCCGAGCTCTGCGACAGTCCAGGCACGCCAACGCTGGAGTCGTCGCCGGCAGGGCTGGAGAAGCCCCATGACAGCCTGGACTCGCGCATCGAGATGCTGCTGAAGGAGCAGCGCACCAAGCTGCCCTTCCTCCGCGAGCAGGACTCGGACACGGAGCTGCAGCTGGAGGGCAGCCCCATCTCCTCCTCCTCCTCCCAGCTCTCCCCGCTGGCCCCCTTCGGCAGTAACTCCCAGCCAGGCTTTCGCGGTCCCACACCTCCCTCATCGCGCCCCTCCAGCACCGGCCTGGAGGACATCAGCCCCACGCCGCTGCCTGACTCGGACGAGGACGATGAGCTTGACCTGGGCCTGGGGCCCCGGCCCCCCCCAGAACCGGGTCCCCCGGACCCTGCCAGTCTTCTGGGCCAGACAACTGAGGTGGCCTCGGACCTGGCTGGAGACAGGACCCCAACCTCAGAGAAGATGGATGAGGTACCGCCATGTTTGTCCATCTCTGTCTGGGATTGGCTCTGTCTGTCTCGTGTCTCCCTCTTTCCCCCTTTGGCACGTCACCCCCTTAGGAATACTAGCTGAAGACATAGAAGCAGCAGGGCTAGAGCAACCAAAATAACACCTCAACATGTAGAGAATAAAGAGGACACAGAAAGCCCCAGGCTGTGATTGAGCAACTGGCTTGGCTCTGAGCTCCCTAGCAGCCATGGAGAGAAGAAAAACAGCTTAGTTCTGTTGCTCTTGTTAGGTATGGGAAGTCAAAACTTAGGCAGTGATTCTGACTTGAACTTCTTTGGTAGGAGTTTGCTGAGACTGCAGCGCGTATACATTGTGTTGATGGTTTTGGGCCCCCTTCTCTGTTGGGCAGCTTGGGGATGATCAGGGCTGGTCCTGAGGCTCAGGCAAAATGAAGAGAGGGGTTATCCAGAGCACTCTGCTGGGCTAGGCCGGGTGGTAGCTCCACGGTACTGTCTCCCAGAACCCGATCCCTTCTGAAGGGACGGGAGACCATGGTGAAATCTCCCTCTGCTCTCCCTGGCTCCAGGAGCGAAGGAGTTAAGGGCTAGCCCTGGGGGAGGCCCACAGCCAGCAGGAGGCAAAATTTCCCACCCTCTAGCTTTCTTCTCTTTAGATTCTCACCTGGGGTCTCAATGCCCAAACCTCCAGCCTCAAAGTTGGGGTGCGGGGTGCTGTGTACCAGTTCTTCGGGGCTGGGGGGAGATTAAGTCACCTTCCTTGGCTCTGCTCCCCCACCTTCCTGGGCCAGGCACCTGCCCTGGCCCTCCTGGAGACCTGTGCTGGAACTCGTGGGCCCGGTGGGCATGAGCAGCCAGGAGCTCACACAGAGCTCTTTGCCCCTGTGGAGAGCAGGGAGGAGGGTCGCCCCTCCCAGGCCCTTTGATTAGGCAGGTTTGGCTGCCTCAGGGAGGAACAGAAAAGACCTTGGCCCGCCCGGGAAGGGACCACAGGTGGCTGGGGCTCCAGGGGGCCCCCAGGCGGTTCTGGGGAAGTGGCCTCAGGGGCCAAGGGGTCCAGATAGGGGGAGTCAACAGGTGTGCAGAGGTGGGGGGCTGCGGGCCCTGCCATCCTCCGTTCTTCCTTCCCTCCCTCTGGCCGCCTGAGTTTAGGGGATGCCTACCATGTTGACAGCCTGGTCCAGGGGCTGGGAAGCACAGAGTAGTTGGAGGAATCGGGCTCTCCCACTGTGTCACTTTACGGAAGGGGAAACTGAGGCCAGGAAAGCTGGGGTCCAGGATTCCCCAGGACCTTAGCACAGGGAAGCCCAGGCGTACTGATCACCTCCAGGCTGGCCCTCGGGAGCCCCCTGCTGGCAGCGTGGAAAGCAGCACCCGGGCTCCTCCGGACTGAACCGGGAGGAAGTCCCAGCCCAGACTGGCGAGCAGCGCGGGCCAGCCCGCCGGGGTATGAAGGGGACGGGTCAGATCCCCTGTCTTCACAGAGACTGGTTAAAAGGCAGGCTTCAGTCCTTGAGCCTTGAGTCCCAGCTCCGTCACTCACTGGTTATGTGACCTTGGGGAAGATACTTTCCCTCTCTGAGTCTCAGTTTCGTTGTCTATGAAATGGGACGGTGAATGCACCTGTCTCATACTGTCTCAGTTTAAGTGAGGTGTCACAAGGGACGCTCCAGGCACAGCTCCGGCGCTAGGCGCTCCTAGGCGTTCAGTTAGTTCCCTTCGGTTCCCACCCCCGGCGCCCCGAGGCGCTGAAGGAGGGGCAGGCGGAGGGTTGGAGCAAAGACCGGCTCTGCTGGTGATTGGCTGGCCGCGTGGCCGGTTTAACCCTTTGTGTACTGCACTTGCCTCGCTGGGCGCTGTCCAGGGCTGATCTGGGCGCTGTTCTTGAGTACCAGGCTAAGCCTGCCAGCCCTTCCCTCATCACGTGCGTGGGGACTCTGAGAAGTGGGGAAGGAGGGAGAGAAGGGTGGGTGGGGCGGAGAGAAAGAGAGAAGAGGTGACCTAGCAAAATCCAGAGCTTCCTGCTGTTGTTATAAGTTTTGTGTTCCTCTTCTCCTTGCCCCACCCCCATTTCCCTTTGGGGCCTCCCTTACCTGTAGGCTGACCTCTGACCTTAGAGCCTGCACAGACTCTGCTCCCTCAGCCTTCAGATGCACTCTCTGTCTCTTACGGCTTATGAAGGCTGTCTCCTCAGCCAAGTTCATCCAGGGCACCTTCTCGGCCTCTAGTCCTGACACAAGATCCTGAGAGTGGCCCGACCCTTTTCTCCTCACCCCTGCTTGCCCTCTCGCTCCGCCTCCAGCATGCGGACCCCAGTGCCGCTCTCCATCTCCAGGCCCGTGCATCCAGCTGCCCACAGCCCTGTGTCCCAGTGTGATTGTCTGCTTTAGAACTGGGGTCATCTTTGACTCCTCCCCTTTTCACCTGGTACCATGTCCCTGGATTCCGACAACAGCCTCTGCACTTGGCAGGCATCTTGGGCTTCCGTCCCAACCCTGTTTCTGACTGGCTGTGCCATTTGGGCCAATGGCTTTAGACTCTCTGAGTATTTCCTCACCTGTTAAGAGGGCCCGAAGTAGAGCCCCACCTTGCGAGGTTACACTGCAGATAAGAAATGAGGCTCAGCCTCCCACTGGCCCATGCTAAGTGTTCAGTCACGAGACCAGGGGAAAATGATTAAGGAGAAACAAAGCACACTTCCTGTCATACACGCTGAGTACTGCTAACCCCCCTGCTCAAATGTCGCCTGCTCCACGGGGCTCTCTCTGTCACAGTGAGGACAGCAGGCAGACCGGGAGCGTAATCTGGGGATCCACTTCCTGGTTCAAATCCTGGCTGTGTCTCTTACTGGCTGTGTGGCCTTGGGCAAGTTACTTAAGCTCTCTGTGTTCCAATTTCCTCGTCAGTAAGCATGGAGGTAACAGACCGACTCTGTAGGGTTCTTCTGAGGATTAACTGAGTCACTGTAGGTAAAGTGCTTAGAAAGGTGCTTGGCCCATAGGAAGGACAGAGGTGTTAATTATTAATATTGTCTTCTCTGAATACGAATTGAAACAGAATCTGTTTTCTTCACACCGCGTCTCCCTTCCCGGCTCTTTTTCTCCACAACAGACTCTATATTTCACCTCTTCATCCGGGTTACCCTCTGCCTCTTCCCTCTAGAAGTTCAGCTCCATGAGAGCAAGAATTTTGTCTCTTGTTCACCGCTATGTTGCCTGGCACACAGCAGGTGCTGAGTAAATGTTTGTTGAATGACTGGATGAATCCTCATGATAACCACTTGAGGCAGGTACTATAATTCCCATTATGCAAATGGGGAAACTGAGGCTTAGAGAGGTTAAGTGACTTGCTAAGGCCACATGGCTGGGAAGGGAGGGGACCAGGATTGGAACGGCAGAATTCATGTCGCTCACTAGTCTTGCAAAAGGCTTCTTCTCCAGCTTTCTGGTGGTCAGAGGGGGCTCTGGGGGCGGACTCGGCCTGCCAGGCTCACCCCGTCTCCTCTCTCCCTGCTCTCCCCACAGGCCCAGCAGTCCTCTGGCGAGGACATGGAGATCTCAGATGACGAGATGCCCTCGGCCCCCATCACGAGTGCCGACTGCCCCAAGCCTATGGTGGTGGCCCCAGGGACAGCGGCTGTGGCAGCCCCCTCCGTGCTGGCCCCAAACCTGCCGCTGCCCCCACCCCCTGGCTTCCTCTGCACCGATGCCCCCTCACTTCACCACCTCCTCCCCCCACCACAAATGGAGTTTCCTCATGCCCCCCCGCCTCTGCTGTACACTCCCACTCCGCTTCCACCACCCCCCCCCTGCCTTGCACTCCATCTGTGACCGGGTGTCTCCCTGCCAGCCACCAACAATCCCACCCCACCCATCCTGCCGCCTCTGCCGCCCTTCCCCCCAGGACTGTTTCCTGTGATGCAGGTGGACATGAGCCACGTGCTGGGTGGCCAGTGGGGTGGCATGCCTATGTCCTTCCAAATGCAAACACAGATGCTGAGCCGTCTGATGACGGGCCAGGGCGCTTGCCCCTACCCGCCCTTCATGGCGGCTGCGGCTGCGGCGGCCTCAGCTGGGCTGCAGTTTGTCAACCTGCCACCCTACCGGGGCCCCTTCTCCCTGAGCAACACCGGCCCAGGCCGTGGGCAGCCCTGGCCACCCCTGCCCAAATTTGACCCATCAGTGCCGCCACCAGGCTACATGCCACGCCAGGAGGACCCACACAAAGCCACTGTGGATGGCGTCCTGCTGGTGGTGCTCAAGGAGCTCAAGGCCATCATGAAGCGTGACCTGAACCGCAAGATGGTGGAGGTGGTGGCCTTCCGGGCCTTCGACGAGTGGTGGGACAAGAAGGAGCGGATGGCTAAGGTGGGTGGGCAGGAGCCCAGCCCGGCACCCTCTCGTCTCCCAAGGCAGTTACTGGAAACTGCTGCCCAGACCTCCAAAGTAGGAAAGCGTGAATGTCGTTCTGTGAAACGTGATGTCAGTGATCCGGATGTCCACTTGGCGGTGTGTGTCTGTGGATTCTGATCTCCGAAGTAAGAAAGCCACTGTCCTGCCGTAGGTGGCAGTGGTCGTCCACTCGGTGGCTGAGGAAATCGAGGTTCAGGGAGGCAGAGAGCACTGGGAGCGTCCTGAGTGGTGGGGATAGAGTGTGGCCAGCTTCTAGGGAAGGAAGTGGCCAGTTACCCTGAGGCTGTCACTATTTGAAGAAGGCAAGCTGCTCAGGGTTAGCCACCCAATGGGGTCGCTGGCAGCACTGTAACTGTGGTGACTGTCCCCTCCTCTCTTTCACCCCAGGCCTCGCTGACCCCGGTGAAGTCGGGTGAGCACAAGGATGAGGACCGGCCAAAGCCCAAGGACAGAATCGCCTCATGCCTACTGGAGTCATGGGGCAAGGGTGAGGGCCTGGGCTACGAGGGCCTGGGCCTGGGCATCGGGCTGCGTGGGGCCATCCGCCTGCCCTCCTTCAAGGTCAAGAGGAAGGAGCCGCCGGACACAGCCTCATCTGGAGACCAGAAGCGGCTGCGGCCCTCGACTTCTGTGGATGAGGAGGATGAAGGTTTGCATCCCCCCCACCCACTGGGTGCTGTGGTCTCCTCCTCCCGTGTCCCCCAGCCCAGCTCTCACACCCTTCCTCCCCACAGAGTCTGAGCGTGAGCGGGACCGGGACATGGCAGATGCCCCCGGCGAGCTTGCCAAGCGGGACCCCAAGGGCGTGGGCGTGCGGCGACGGCCAGCTCGGCCACTGGAGCTGGACAGTGGCGGGGAGGAGGATGAGAAGGAGTCGTTGTCAGTGTCCTCATCGTCCTCGGCGTCCTCCTCCTCGGGGTCCTCAACGACCTCACCTTCGTCCTCGGCCTCTGACAAGGAGGATCGGGAAAGCACGGAGGGGGAGGGGGAGGACGAGGACGAGGACGAAGGCCCCAGGAGCCAAGTCTCCTCCTCTTCGACCTCGTCCACGTCGGATAAGGTGCCATTCGGGTTGGGGAAGCCTGGAGGGGAGGCCGGGCCAGGCGAGGGGGACCCTGTGGCTCACCCATCCGCCCCTTTCCCCCAGGATGATGATGAGGATGACAGCGACGGCTTGGACGAGTCTGAGAATGACAACGAAGACTCGGCCCTGTCGGAGGCGAGCGAGAAGGAAGAAGGGGACTCAGACGGAGGTGAGTGGGGCGGACCGTGGCCCCTGGCCCGGCCCAGGGTCCCTCCACAGAGGGCAGAGCCTGAGTGACAGTCACCAAGACTTGCTGGGCAAAATTTCTTGCCTTCGAAATGTGAACTCAGTAAAACACACATTCGAGATACCGTATGATCCCATTTATAAGAAATGTGCAGAACAGGTCAATCCCCAGAGCCAGAAAGCAGATGGACGGTTGCTGGGGGCTGGCGGGTGTGGGAACAGAGTGATAAGAGCTAAAGGGGACGAGTTTCTTCTTGAGCTCAGAGCTATTTTGGAACGAGACAGAGGCAGTGGTCGTACACGTTGTGAGTATACAAAATACCACTGAATCGTCTGCTTTAAAATGCTTAAGTTTCCTGTTATGTGGATTTTACCTCAATTTTTAAAAATTATCACTAGTTCGTACACACACACATCTGAGGGCCGTGTTCAGACCAGGTGTCACCCGTTTGAGCCCTTTGGTGAAGCACCTGGTTGAGGCACAACAAATAGTGAGAGGGCCCTGCCCGTGTCCCCCGCCCAGAGGAGACAGCGAGCATCGCTACCTCCAAGGCTGGAGCCGCCTCCTCCAGTGAGAGTTCTGAGTCTTCGGAGTTCGAATCAAGCTCCGAGTCCTTGTCCTCATCCTCATCCTCGGAGGACGAAGAGGAGCAGCCGACAGGGGAGGAGGCGGAGGAGGCAGAGGAGGAGGAGGAGGCAGCCACAGATGAGAGCATGGCTCCCGCTGCTCCCGACGAGGGCTTTGAGGAGGATGTGGCCACGAGGGCCCCTGTGGTGGAGTCCTTGCGCACGGAAGAGGAGGTGGATGTCGAAGCCGAGGACGAAGCCCCTAAGGAGCAGACCCCCATGCCAGAAGAGCCCTCCCTGCCTGTGAGCGTGGAAGAGATGGATGGCTGCAAAGAGCCCCCCGAGGAGCCAGGCCTGAACCAGGAAGGGGCCAGGTCGCTGTCTCCAGAGCCCCCTGTGAGAGAGATGGAGGCCCGGCCGGCGCCATCCCCGGAGCCCACCCCAGGTAACACCTGCAGCCCCAGGAGAGCGGTGGGATGGAGGTGGGGTGAACTGTCAGAAGGGGCCCAGGCTCCTCTAGGTAAATCACGTAAGCTTCCCAAGCCTCGGTTTTCTCGTCTGTAAGATGGGATCGACGGGTAGGGCCTTCCCCTGAGGTCGTGTCGGAGGGAGTCAGAGGACACACGATGTGCCGGCACGTAGCCTGCACCGGCGCTGTCCCCAGAGGGGACCACTCCTCAGGGCCAGCATTTCCCCGTGCGTTAGTCCTTGGACCATTCATCCCATGAGGTGCTCCCCAAAAGGGCGACAGCTGTGCATGGTCGTTTTAGTGACAGGCAGGACAGGCAGGCAGGGGAGGCCTTGGGGTGCTGGGCCAAGTGAGAGGGGCTGTGGACGTTATACCCTCCACCCTCTCGATAGAGCTTCACAGGGCACATGCTAAAGTCTGTAACACCGCTGTCCTGTAGAACTTTCTGCAGTGATAGACGTGTTCGCTATCTGCCCCTCCCAATACCCTAGCTACTTGACACAATGTCACTAAGAGTATTTGAAATGTGGTAAGTAGCACTGTGGAACTGAATTTGGAATGTTGCTTAATTTTAATTAGTTTAAACTTGCATAGCTACGTATGGTTACTTTGTACCTCTAATAAGTACTTAAAGGAAAAAACCTGTTGTATTTTGTTTCATTCTGTTATTTAGCTACAAAACCACAGGTTTTTAAATATTATCACAAGTATTTAGTAAGCCTTTATTGCATCCCTCGTATAATACTCCTGCTCTAGATACTGAGCTTACATTCTAGGGCAGAGTGACAGATAACAGCAGATAAGTTAGAAAATGTATTATATGACAGTGGGGATAAATGCTAGGATAAAAAGTTAAAGGCTCTGACAAGTCCTGCAGAAAAGAGACTTGCTGGATTTTATTTGACAGCAGAGCCCATTTTCTTGGTCCACAGGAAGCTCCCTGTTCACAGGAACACTTTTCTAAGGATACAGTGTCAAGGGCTTGCAACCATGCCTCCATCTTTGATTTACTTCACCAGCATTTATTAGGTACCTACTGTGTACCTGACCTGGGCTGGATGCTGAGCAGTCGTCGAGTGGTTTAGATGGAGGATAACAGTTATCATACTCAGAACCTTGGGGACTCGGGGCTGTGAGTCAGTCAGGTATCAAGTGCATAGTAGGGCAGCATAAATAGGGCACTGAGAGGCGTTTAAATCAAACAGTAATGGCCTGGTTTTCACCCACCTCTGCAGGGGAGGACCTAGAAGCGAAGCCCAAGCCCCCTGCGCTGCTCTCCTTACCCCTGCAGCCGCCATTGCCGCCCCCTCGGCCGCCCCGGCCACCCAGCCCACCACCAGAGCCTGAGACCCCAGACCTCTCACATCCACCCGTCCCTCTGGAACCTCCCCCCGAGGACCAGCCCCCTCGTACTCCAGGCCTCTGTGGCAGCCTGGCCAAGTCGCAGAGCACGGAGACCGTGCCGGCTACCCCAAGCGGCGAGCCCCGGCTGTCAGGGGCCAGCAGTGGCCTGTCACTGAGCTCCCCGCAGGTGCCCGGCAGCCCCTTCTCCTACCCGTCCCAGTCCCCCAGCCTGAGCAGCGGGGGCCTCCCGAGGACACCTGGCCGGGACTTTAGCTTCACACCCACCTTTCCCGAGCCTGGCGGGCCCCTGCTTCTGCCTGTCTGCCCGCTCCCAGCTGGCCGGCACGATGAGCGGCCTGGCCCCCTGTCCTCCCCCGTGCTCCTGGAGACAGGCCTGCCACTCCCTCTGCCCTTGCCCCTTCCCCTGCCCCTGCCCTTCCTGGGCCCAGATCCCCCACCCAGCTGCCACCCTGCTGCCCGCTCCTCTGGCCTGCTCTCCCCATCAAGAGGAAGCGGCCGCCGATCCCGCCATGTTTCCTCCTTTGGGCCCTTGGTCCGGCAGGAGGGAACCCTGCCTTGTGCTGGGCCAGCCACAGCCCCTGTCTTCCCAGCACCCACTCCCCCCGGGCCTGGACTTTCCAGGAACACAGGGATCCCAGCTCTCCCCTCTTTGCCCCAGCCCTCCGGCCCCCACCTCCACCACCTGTCGAGCTCACCAAGCTGCCCTTTAAGGAGCTGGAGAACCAGTGGCCCTCTGAGGCCATCCCCCCAGGCCCCCGCGGACGTGACGAAGTCACCGAGGAGTTCATGGACCTGGCCAAGGTGCGGGGTTCCTGGCGTCGGCCACCCAAGAAGCGCCACGAGGACCTGCCGGCCTCGCCCTCGCCGGAGCGCTCGCCACCACAGCCCCTCTTCCGGTCCCGGACAGAGTTTGAGGAGATGACCATCCTGTATGACATCTGGAATGGCGGCATTGACGAGGAGGACATCCGCTTCCTGTGTGTCACTTACGAGCGGCTGCTGCAGCAGGACAATGGCATGGACTGGCTCAATGACACGCTCTGGGTCTACCACCCCTATATCCTGCCGGACGGGGCGGGGGCCCACACCTCCTAGCGCACAGGGATCCTCACCATGTCTCTGGGCCCCGACTCCCACGATACCCCTGAAGGCAATAGCCTGAGCCACGGTCACCTATGGAGCAATGTCTGTGTCGGCCCTGGCCGGGCTCTGTACGGAATTATCACTGGCACTTAAAACACGTCCTCTGTGCCAGGCCATCTCACCCCCAGAGTTAGATGGTTAGCAGGTCTCAGGGCCAAACATGACGACGTGATGGTGGCAGAGACTGACCGAGGGCCTGCTCTTCCTGGGCCCTTATCAACCTAATTTAACCTTCTCAACAGCCCAGCGCGATTGGGCTATTATTCCTATTTTACATATGTAGAAACCAAGGCTCAGAAAAGTTCAGCGACCTGCCCAAAGTCACATACGAAGTAGCAGAGCTGAGATTTTAACCCAGGCAAATCGGGGCTCCTGACCATGATGCAGTCGTCATAGTCAATTGTATTTACAGCATTTTGAGGTTGGAGCCCTCATCATTCCTGTACTAGACAGACGTATTAAGCACTTACTTTATGACAGGAACTCTGCTAAGTGCCCTAAGTATATGTAATCATTCAGGAGGCATCATTATTACTCCAGCTTGCAGAAAGTGGATAAGAAGCACACCCAGGGCCATGCGACTAGGCACCCCGACAGTTCCGGCTGTCTGTGCAGTCGGTGGCGTGGGTGTGGGCAGTGAAGCTGGATGTTGTAGCCTCTTAGAGACTGGTCTGAGGGTGGAGAGGCTGGGCTGGTGGGACGGGTCTCCTGAGTGACCAGGAAGGGCTTGCCATCAGTGTCCAAGTGGCCCTTGACCCACACCCACCCACCAGCCTCTCTTCAGCTAAGAAAAAGAAACGGGATGATGGCATCCGTGAGCACGTGACGGGCTGTGCCCGCAGCGAGGGCTTCTACACCATCGATAAGAAGGACAAGCTCAGATACCTCAACAGCAGCCGCGCCAGCACGGATGAGCCCCCGGCAGACACCCAGGTACTGCCACCCGGCGCGTGCATGTGCCGGAGCCTCCTGGCCTGGGCAGGAGGTGGACGTCCTCCTGGAGGGGGTGCAGGCAGGTGTAGAGGTTGTGGAGCCAGAGGGGCAGGCACACGGAGGTTACTTACCTGGGTGCTCAGGTGAGGTGGGTGGTGGGCAGTGGAGAGCCTCCAAAGGGTTTTAGAAAGGGGACGTGAGCAGAGTTGAGTTGCATTTCCAGAGGGTCCATTCATTTCTTTTTTAAATTAGGCAAGTATTTGCTGAGCATGTGCTGTATTTCAAGTGCTCTTCTGGGGCTACAGCAGTGAACAAAACACTTGTTTTCTTCATGGAGCTTACATTTTAGTGAGGGATAAGAGATCATCAAATGAACAAATAAACGTAGACTGCCAGGTGGAGGAAATACTATGGAGAAAACGGGAGAGGAGGTTACGGGTTGGAGAGTCAGAGCCAGTCAGAGGAGGTGACATTTGAGCCAGACCTGAACGAAGTAAAGAAATGAGCCATGTGGATAACTGGGAGAGACCACGAAGAAGCAGGAAAGGACTTCAATAAAATGTTAAAGCCGAGAGGGGTTCCCTAAATCCAGCAGGGCCTGAGGCAGGGAGGACAGAGCTTGGTGGCGCGAGAGAGCAAAGGCCGGTTGTGGCCAGAGAAAGGTCATCAGGCCCCAGAGGCTGTGGTTGGACGACTGTGGTGACGAGGTCACGTTTGTGTCCTGTGTGTGACAGCAAGCCACAGGAGGGATTTGAAAGAGGGGGTGAGGGTGACATGGTTCAGTCTGTGAATTTCAAAACTTGTCCTGGCGGCGGTGTAGGGAGTTGACCGCAGGGGTCCAGTGGGGAGCCATGTAGCCGCTGCAGTTTCCATGCCAGGCTGCGGGTATGTGGGCCAGACATACTTGGAGTTGGACGACTATGAGGAAAGAGGAGATGTGCTTGAATCAGGACTGTTAGGAGGGTCGAATGGATGGGACCGGGGCCTGGGTGGGTGTAGGAGACAAGGGAATTGGGTGGGTCTGGCTTGGGGGACTGGGTACCTGGATGCCAGGTACTGAAGTGGGAAGGAAGGTGGCAGCTGCCAGGCGGTTAGATACATGAGTACAGTCTCAATGTCGGGAAGGGGACTTCCGGTCTAGGGACCTAAATTTAGGTATCGGGATGGAGATGTTGCTCGAAGGTCACAGCAAGGACAAGCTCATGCAGGGAGAGCCCGTTTGGGGAGGGGTGCAGCTCTGAGCACTAAGGGCTGGGCGGGGAGGACGAGGGAGGCCAAGAGAAGGAAGGGGTGCCAGGGTGTCAAGGAAGGAGCTGTGATTTCGAACTGGAGAGGACAGAGGGGCCCTGGCGAGGGTCACAAGGCTCAGGGCGGATGGACACCCACCATCTTCCGTCCGAGAAGCCGAGGAGGGAAAAGACAGCGAGAGTAAAGGTTAAGTTATGTCGTTTTCTTCAAGACTGGAGGAGCTCGAGCACGGCCAGATACTGGTGGGAAAGGGAGGTGACACCTGGGGACAGGACAGGCACAGATAAGACCAGAGCGAAGAAGTTGGGGCCACAGGGACCCAGAGCGTAGGGCGAGGTCGCCAGGGCTGTGAGGGAGCCGCAGGCACAGCGGTCGGTGGGTCGCGCCGCGCCTGGCCCCTGACGCCGCGCCCGCCCGCAGGGCATGAGCATCCCCGCGCAGCCGCACGCCTCCACCCGCGCCGGCTCCGAGCGGCGCTCCGAGCAGCGCCGCCTGCTGTCCTCCTTCACTGGCAGCTGTGACAGCGACCTGCTCAAGTTCAACCAGCTCAAGGTGAGGCCGCGTCCCACCCCCACCCCCACCCCAGGGCGACCAGGGTGGCCGCGGAGCCTGAGACCAGGGTCTCACCCCTCCTCTCCTTCCCGCCCCAAGTTCCGGAAGAAAAAGCTCAAATTCTGCAAGAGCCACATTCACGACTGGGGCCTGTTCGCCATGGAGCCCATCGCGGCCGACGAGATGGTCATCGAGTACGTGGGCCAGAACATCCGCCAGGTAGGCACTGCCCGGCGGCCGGGCGTCGGCGCGGAGCCGCCGCGGCCCAGCCCGGACTAAGGCGTCTTCCCGGCAGGTGATCGCGGACATGCGGGAGAAGCGCTACGAGGACGAGGGCATCGGCAGCAGTTACA
Source organism: Pteropus medius (assembly GCF_902729225.1). Classification (NCBI taxonomy): domain Eukaryota; kingdom Metazoa; phylum Chordata; class Mammalia; order Chiroptera; family Pteropodidae; genus Pteropus; species Pteropus medius. Next base: position 4,970,874 of record NW_024348242.1, on the reverse strand, counting down.
TGTTCCGGGTGGACCACGACACCATCATCGACGCCACCAAGTGCGGCAACTTCGCGCGCTTCATTAACCACAGCTGCAACGTGAGTGCCTGGCCCGGGCCGCGGACCAGCGCGGGCCACTCACCAAGCCCCGGGGGACCCGGGCGGGGTGCAAGGCCTTGTCCACAGCGCCCTGCTCCTCTGCCCATGAAATGGGCGCAGCGGGACTGCGGTGCTCAGGCAGTGGCCCTGGGCGATCGCGAGCTCCCCGCTGGTCGGGCTCCCGGCCTGGGCACCGCTGTCCTCTGCAGACGCGACGCTCGCTATGCCTCGTGTTGACCACTGGGACGTGGCTAGTGTGACTGAGGAGCTGAGTTTTTCTTTTAACTTTCGTTAGTTTAAACTGGAATAGCCACATGTGGCGGACGGTGATCGTAGTGGGTGGCACACGCCTGTTGGGGCGTTGGTAAGGGTGACTCATGCTAAAGACATGTGGGGAGCTCCAGCGGGGGGCAGGCTGGTCCTGGGTGAGTGCCCCAGCTCTGGCTTCCGGTCTTGGCGTTGCTTCTTAGTGAGGGCCTGGGCTTCTCACTGGATGTCTTGGTGCCTCAGTTTCCTAACCCGTAAGACGGGAGTGACAACACGGCTCCTGCAGGGTGTCTGGAGGACTGGATGGGCCCTCCAAAGCCGGCCCCATGCATGTGCTGACACAGCGAGCTCTCGGTCCCTGCTCTCCGTGATCATTGTCCGGAGAGTAGGGACTTTCCTGTCACTCTCCTGTGAGATCTAAGGGATGAGGGAATCTCCAGGTGAGGGAGTGAGTGGGGTGAGTGTCCAGTTCAGAGGGTGAGGGTGGGGGAAGGAGAGCACGTGGGGCGGGGGTGGGGGAGCTATGCCATGGCGTAGGGGGCAAGCGGGTGGGTGACAGCATGAGGCTGGCAGGGTTGGAGTGGCCAGGCCACTCAGCCTTGTAGGCAGGCAGAGGAGTTTCTTAAAGCCAAGGTAGGCCACTGGAAAGTTTCGAGCCCTCGGTGACAGGGTCTGCCCTCCCTCTGGGAAGATCTCCCTGGCCTCAGAGTCAGAAGTGGGTTTTCCCTGAGGACAAGAGGCAGTGGGAGCCACCACAGTCTGGGCATGGCTGGTGGCAGCCGGTGGAAGGCAGGGGGTAAAATCGAGAAGGCCTCAGAGACAACCAGCTGGGTATGGCGGTGGCTGGATCTGGCCTTGGCGCAGGGCACGTGGGAGGCGGAGGCCTGGAGTCCTGGGGACCTGGTGCAGCTGTACCTCAGAGCTGAGGTTTGAGATTATTGCGTCAAAGATGTCTCCTGGAGCTGCCAAGGCAAACGCTGGGCAGTGGTAGGGTTGCCAGATCTGGAGCAGGGCCAGTAAAGCTTTTCTGTAGACAGTGTTTTTGGCTTTGTGGGCCAGACCATCTGTTGGCAAATAAAGAAAGGAGCCCCGACCAAATGTAAATGATGGGTGTGGCTACGTGCCAATAAAACTTTATTTGTGGAGAGGGGGCGGGGCAGCTTGCTGACCCTCCTCTGGAGCACAGAAATGCGGCCTGGGCTAGAAATACAAATTTAGGAGTCACCTGAGGTGTAAATGGAAATCAAAGCCCTGGGAAATAATCGATTACTATCATCATTCTTATTTAATATCAGAGTCAAGGGGTCCTTGTCACCCACGTGGCAGTGGCATGGAGGTTATGTGGCAAGCAGGCAAGGCCTTGAGCGTGGGGCTCAGTTTGGGGGCCGTGGCGGGGCTGGGTCATCGGCTCACCCTCCCCTCCCATGTTGCCCACAGCCCAACTGCTACGCCAAGGTGATCACGGTGGAGTCGCAGAAGAAGATCGTCATCTACTCGAAGCAGCACATCAGCGTCAACGAGGAGATCACCTATGACTACAAGTTCCCCATCGAGGACGTCAAGATCCCCTGCCTCTGTGGCTCCGAGAACTGCCGGGGGACCCTCAACTAGGCCTGGCGCCCAGTCGGATGTCGGCCACCACCAGGGACTCCTGGCCGTGGACTCCACGGCCCAGGGCCTGGCCCCACCTCCCACCCCCATTTCAGGTGCTGTCCTCTACCCAGTGGCCATGTCAGGGCCTGGCGCCCCAACACTACCCCCAGGACCCCCGTGGCTCCAGCCCCTCAGTGGGAAAGGGCTTCTCTGTCTGTCAGCCCATGTCTCATGGTTTCTAAAAATGCTCCCTGGAGGGTTTGTGTTCACCTCCAGCATGAACGCCCTCTGTCTGTGTGTCGCTGTCCCGCTGCCCCTCCTCCATCTGTCCTGTCTCTGTCCCGTCGTCATCATCAGTCTCTTTCCACGAATGCTGCTATGTTGTTTTGTCTTCTCTCTTTTTTTTTTCTCGTCATAAGAAAAGACATTTTAACCATTGAAATGTGAAGGCAGAATCAGAGAGCGAGGGCCCTCGGTGGGGGCTGCGGAGGCCTCAGCTTGACGGTGCATGGGCCCATGTTCTGGATCCGGCCCCCAACCAGGGCACTGGGCCAGGTGCTGAAGAGAAGGGGGATCAGGCCAGGCGGCTCTGACCTCAGAACACTATGCTAGGCCCCCCTCTCTGCTGGCGGACTCAGTGAGGAGAAGACCCCCCTCCCCAAGTCTGTCCCTTCCCAAGCGGCCTGGGCGTGCCGTCTCCCGTGCAGGCCCTGGTGGAGCCAAGCGGGTCCCAGGCGAGAAGTCCCCCTCTGGGCTCTCCCTACCACCCCGCACCCTGCCACCTCCAAAATCTTGGGTTCAATGTTTACTTTCTCATTCGAATGCCAGCAACGAGGACTGGGAGGGGTCGTGTCCACTCTCTGCCGCCCTCACCTTCACTGGTAAGGAGGGGCCCCTAGGGCAGGCAGCGCCCCCCTCTGGCCACCACGGCGTCTGACCTCGCGTGCACGTGGCATTTCTTGTTTATAAGCTTCACCTGCTCACCCCCAGCCCGCACCCCAACTCGGCCTGCCGGCAGCCCCCTGATCCAAGAAGTTGAGAGCATATTTATTTTCAGAGTGAGATTATTTCTCCCAGAGAAAGGAAAATCTTGGAAAAGATTTTAAAACTCAGATCTAAATCTGACCGTTTTTTTAACCCTTTTTACCCCCTTGCCATCATCCTCTTCAGGGCTTATTTCTATGGATTTTTTTCCTTGTGCGTGTATAATATCAAAACGAAGGGAGAAATAGGTTTTTGAAGTTCAGAGCCCACTTCTGTATGTATAGGCCATCATAAAGGACTTTTTCTCGGGAACATTGTTTCTTGTAGAAACACGTGGGAAGACTTTTTTTGCTCATTTCTTTGTACTTCCAAAAAACCACACACACACACACACACAAACGCACGCGCAAGTCCCCCGCACCCCAGAAAACAGAGCAGGCGTGTAAATAACTTATGGAAAGTGACTGTCGTGACCAGGAGTCATCCTCACCAAGACGGGACAGCTCCCGGTGGGGCCGCCCCCACCCCGCGGATGCGGGCCCTGGCCTCTGGTATCTCAGCTTGTGTCAAGCTTGTTATCATGTAAATTCTGTACAAAGAATTGTTATTTTTCTCTTTTATTTGTCGTTGGTTTTCAGGTTTTTTTTTAATTTCTTCACCCCACGCCCTCTCTGTTTGAGACTGTGCCCTCTGGTTTCAAGGCCGATGAAATCAGTGGCATTAAGACACAGAGAGGGGACCTGGGCATAGCGGTGACCTTCTCTTCCGTTTGCGGTTTTCTGCCTAATTGTGCAACCGAGGAAATATTTATTTTTCAATGAGGAAATGTGTAGTTTGTAGAGACGGCTGATTTAAGTTACTCGTGCAGCCCCCAAGGGGCTGTCTCCATTCTGTCCCCTCTCCCCACAAAGGAAGCGGAGGGGGGATGGGGGAAACCGGGTCCGGGGCCAGCCTTAGCCCTCACCCTGGCCTCACCTCGCCCAACGGGCGAGGGGCCGGGCCCTCCCCGTCCCCAGAAACCCCCACCCCACCCCCGAAATGGTTTGCCATGTCCGGAAATGCGTTTGCTCATTTTTCTTTCAATGACTTCATTTTCATTGAACAAATCTTTGCTTTTGAAGAGTGGAGGGTTTCTGCTTTTTTTTTTTTTCCCCCTTGTCTCCTTCCCTGCTTTCCTCCTCCTGAAAAGAAGAGAACCCATATGTTTTAGGGATGTTTGTGCATATAGGCTCTACCACCCGTGTGTAACTTGTTTTGAAGAGAAGTGTTTCCGTTTGTGGGTGTGTCTTGCTGTAAATATTTGTTCATATTTTTGTGAATTCAATACTATGTACCATTGTATTATAGTAACTTTTATAAAGCAAACCATAAATATACTGACTTTTCTTACAGACACGCCATCTCTCTTGCTCTCCTCTCTCTCCCTCTCCTTTCTTTCTTTTGGGGGCACACCTGCTCTCATGGGGGGTGGGCCGGCTGGGCTGGGGACGGAGAGGGCCTAGGTGGGATGTGGTCCACTCAGATCAGCAGTTCTTAAACTCTGAGCCTGTAGGTGAATTCTGTGAACGAGGTCAAATTATTGTCAGACTAGACCTTGCACCGCTTCTTAAAGTTTTCCTTCTAGAAGCTTCCAACACCGCTAATAGTTTGCAATTAAGAAAACAAGATCCAATATCCTATTGCCATCACGAGAAGAACTCAAAAATGTTTCAAATTTAAGGAGACAGTGTTCTTGCCTGCATTTGAATGGGGAAGGGGCTGATAAAATAGTCATAGCTTGAGAAGATTTAGATGTATGTAAGTGCGTGTGGTGTTCTGGGTCTGTCTCAGCTCTTTCTGATCCAGTGGCAGGGTGACTGAGGGCCCCCCGGAGGGTTTGTTAAACAATGTCCACCTATCCCCGAGGACAGACTCAAAATCTTGGCAAGAAGCCGCATGATGGAAAAGATGCCGTATCTCACTTTTTTACTAGAGCCATGCAAATTATACCACGATACCATTTCCCTTGTCAAGTGGCAAATATTAGATGGAAAGTCCCCATTGTTGGCAAGCGTGGGGCAGGGGACACTCGCGCACTATCGGTGGCAGCAGAAATTGCCACCACCTTTAGGAGGAAAAACTAGATATGAACAATCAGTATTCTAAATGCACATAAACTCTTGCCCCAAATGTTGCCCTGTCAAGAATCGAACCTAATAGCCATGAGCAAGATGCACCAGGATGCTGTTGGCAGCTTTGCTGCGAGCTAAGAGACGAAGGCAGGGCCGCTGTCCATCAGCAGTGGGCTGCTCTTTGGAATCGTACGTGCAGACAGGTAATCCTCACTGCAGGTGGGTTCGTGGGAACAGAAAAATTGCTAAGGGTGAGACCGAGCCAGGAAAGAAGGTAGATGCAGCTTCTGGTCATTCGGTCATTCGACCAACATTTATTGAACACGTACGATATGCCGGCTACCCCTCTAGGCACTGGGGACACAGGAGTGGGGAAACACTCACCATCTTCATGGTGACTGTGATTTTGTGGGTGAGCCAGACAAACATGAAGAGTAAATGCTATAGACGAGGAGAGGGGGGCAGTTGGGAGGGCAGTGAAGTTTTAAATAGGGCGGCTTGGGAAGTCCACTTCGCCAACATGGGAGCAAAACTCAAAGGAGACAAGGGTCCATTCTCTCAGTGCAGAGGGTGGAGAAACGGGTGCAAAGGCCCTGAGGCCGGGCCCCAACTAGCGTGAGGACCAGCAAGGAGGCCTGCGAGGCTGCAGCTGAGTAAGGGACGGGGAGAGGAAAGGAAAATAGGTCCCGGAGGCACTCAGGGGGAATAGGGGGAGGCAGACCTACTGGGCCCTGCAGGGCAGCAGGAGGACAACCCAGGGTGTCCAGCCCAAGGCACATAAGAGAAATGATCCAAACTGGAGTTGCCTTCATCTTCCCTCTCGGAACTGCTCCTCCTGCTGTATTTTCCACCTGGGTCAATGGCATTTCTGTTCTCCACCTTCGCTCATCACTGTTGCTGCTGGTTACCTAAGCTCGAAACCCAGGAATCCTGGACTTTCCCTTTCCCTCAGCTGCCAAGTCTGATGGTTCTCTTTCTCCCTTATTCTTCAAATCATCCACTTCTCCCTTTGCCCATCGGTCCCACAGGATAAGTCCTTTCCTCACTGGTTCTGCTATAGGGACCGAAATGGGAGCCTCAGCGAGAGACATCTGCATGCGCAGGGCAGACAGGGGTGGGGTGAGGAGGGGGTGCCAAGTAGGCTCAGGTAGAGCCCCTCACCCAAGCCCCTCTCCAAAAAAAGAAAAATAAAAAACAAAAAACAAAAACAAAAGCAACAAACACAGCACTGACACTGAACCAGCCTCTTTTAAACATCTTTGCTGTTAGACTCACAGCATCACTAGAAGAAGAGCGTCACTTCATCCCCACTGAACGGATGAGGAAAACTGAGGCATCGAGAGGTCAGTAGCTTGCCCAAGGTAACACAGCTTAGCAAGCAGCTGACCTGGGAGTGAGGACCCAGGAAGTCTGATTCCCTCTATGCGCTCAGCTAATGTGGGGCTACTCTGCCCAGGTCCCATCTAAAGAGGCACCCACCGCTTGGCACCAGCTGATTGTTGGGGCACAGGGAGGCAAGCCCAGGATCGCCGGGTGGTTCCAAGAATCCTAGAATTTGCATGTGAAATATCCCAACTTTCTGAAATGTTGACTCAAATTTGCTTGAAGCCACGCAGACAAAATACATCTGTGAACCAGATTTGGCCTGTGAGCCACCAGTTTTCAGCCCTCCTGGGTTATAGAATTTCCCTTCTTTGCATAAGCCATAGGTAAATAGAGAGAGGGTATTTTTAACCAACAGCCCCTGAGCCTGGAGCCTGCATTGTTCTCTGGGTTCTTGCTGATGTTCCTTTTATTTCTGAAGTTTCATGATCCCAGAAGCCCTGATTTCTATTATCTGAAAAAAAAAAAAAATCCCGCAATTCTCTCATCATATCAACTTAGGTTTTTTTCTTACACTGAGATTCACCTGCTTCTAATTCTGAGTTGAGTCATCTTCAGGGAGGGCTGTTAAGCATCAGCAGAAGGAAAGACCCAATTTGCCCCCACCTCCTCTTCTCTGGTTTTGAAGAAAATTTTCCTTCCAAGAGTTTTAGGACTAGTAGTTCATCTCCCAACTGTGTCATTATTTTGCAAGGGTCACTCACACTTGAGTATGAACTAGCTTCTTTCCAAGCGGAATTCTCACTGGGACCAAGGCTGGGGAGACGAGCGGCGCTGGCGGGAGAGGGCACCGGTGACTGGCATGCTGAGGAGCTCAGATCCCTCCCACTTGCTCTATCTCTCAGAACAGGAACCATGTCCAATGTTTGCGGAGAAAGGATGCTTTCCCAAAGTACCTTAGCTAACACCTTCCCTTTTCCTATGTCCAGAAGTTTGGGCTCAGGGCAGCAAAGTTGGGGACAGCTCATCTTTAGAGATTATAAAGCCACCAGACAGGATGCGGATGCTCTTTTTCCAGATTTTCCCGGCTCCCAAATATCATCTCCCCAGAGAGACCTTGCCCCGATCGAAATTAGTACCCCCTCGCAGCTTCACCCCCACATAATCTGCTTTCTCTTCTTCTTCTTTTTTATTTTTTGCTTTATTTTCTCAGTAGCATTTACTACTCCATGAAACGAGATTGTCTGTCTTCCCCTCTAGAGTGTAAGCCCTCTGCACCCCCTTGGTTCCGAAATTCCCCCTGACCCGCGCGGTCCTATCTGTAAAGCGTTTGTACACCGCGCCTCGTTTTCCGCAGCGCTGCGAACCCGTTACAGAGATGCCTCTTGCAGCGCTGCCGTTCTGAGCGCCCCCTGGCGACCAGACGGCGTCACTGCTCCAGCCCGGCACAAAAAACGCCAAGACATCGCCTTGAAACCCCGTCGGCTTTATTCCGGAGGGCGGGAGCGGGGAGCGGCCCGAACTAGGGGGCGTGGTCAGGAGGTGGGCGGGACCTTGGGAGTCCACGCCCGGCTGGTGGGCGGGGTCTAAAGGGAGCGGCCAATAAGAAGGGCTTGCTGTTCCGGGCCTGTGGCGTGGGCGGGTTCCAGGGCGAGGGGGCGTGGCTTGCCGTGCGCCTGCAGGTGGGCGGGGGCTACATCCCGGGGACTACCCCGTTGGTCTCCAGGTCTGTGAGGTTGCCCCGCAAGTTCTGCTCCAGTTCTAAAGCCGTGAACAGTGAGTTGAAGTTGCCGGCCCCAAAACCCTGGAGCGGGAGAGAGGAGGTGAGTTGCGGGTCCAGGAAGCCAGTCGGGCTAACTTGCATGCCATTTTGGACTTGGTGGGGCCCCGTGGTACCTGGTGGTTGTGGCGCTGAATAACTTCCAGGAAGAGCGTGGGCCGGTCCTGCATGAGTGTGGAGAAGATCTGCAGGAGGTAGCCGTTTTCGTCGTAGTCCACTAGGATATTTAGCTCCTAGGCGGAAGACAGGGCTGGATTAGGGGGAGGCTAACCGGCCCTATAGCCTGGCACGGTGGAGTCCTTAGGAAGCCCATAGGAAGGGGCTCCTGCACCCACTAAACCAAGAAAAGATGTCTTTTCCAGCGATTACAGACGCCCCACAATAGATCCCCAAATTGTCCTGTTATCACCCCACTGCCACAGTCCTTGTGTAAGCCACCACAGCTGGCCTGGACCACCCAGGTAGCCTCCACAGGAGTCCCTGCTTCTGCTCTTGCCTTCTTACAATCCATTTTCCTCACAGACGTAAAGGGGTATTTTAAAAATCGGATCATGCCATTCCCTGCTTAAAACCCTCCAATGGAAATTGGAGCTCTCGTAGGTTAGTGCTGGGTATGTGAAATGGTACAGTGGCTGAGTTCAACCAGCTGGCTGGCAGGTCCTCAAAAGGTTAAGCTAGAGTTACCATATGACCCAGTAATTCCACTCCTAGGCATCTACCCAAGAGAACTGAAACATATGTCCGCACAAAAGTTTGTACACAAATGTGCATAGCAGCATTATTCATAATAGTCAAAAAATGACTGTTGTTTATTCACGCGATGGAATATTACTCAGCCATAAAAAAAGAAATGAAGTATTGACACACGTTACGACATGGATGAGTCTCGCAAACATTATGCTGTGTGAAAGAAGCCAGTCACAAAAAATCACGTATTATGATTCCATTTATACGACGTGTTTGGAAAAGACAAATCTGTAGAAACAGGAGATAGATCAGTGGTCGCCTAGGGCTGGGGGAAGAGAGGAATGGTAGGATTGGGAAGCGATAGCTAAGGAGTATGAGATTTCTTTTTAGAGTGATGAAAATGTTCTTAAATTGATTTTGATCACGGTTGCTCAACATAGTGAATAGCTAAAAATCACTGAATTACGCACTTTGAAAGAGTGATTTCTTGTGTTATGTGACTTCTGTATGATTAAAACTGTTAAAAACAAAACAAAACAAAACACACAACCCTACATTGGTTTCTGGCCATAGAAGAACAAAATCCAAAATCCTAAATAGCCTACAAAAGGAATCAGCCCCTGCCTACCTCTATAACTGGGGCCACTCCTGAGACGCTTCCTTTCATTCACTTGAGCCTTCTCACTGTTCCTCAGACACACAGAGGTTGCTCCTGCCTCAGGACCTGCACTTTCTGTTCCCTCTGCCAGGACTGCTCTCTCCCCAGCCCTTCCCACAGCCAACTCCCTCTTGTCATCTAGATTTCATTGAAATGTCACCTCCTTAGAGAAGCCTTCCCTGACTGCCTCCTGTAAAGTAGTCCCAGGTCACTCTCTGTCATAGCCTATTTTAACTTTCTGCTTGGCACTACTCTCTCTCTCTCTGATGGTGTCTGTGTTTTTTATTCGTCTGTCATTTCTCCCCTGGTATGCAAGTGCCATGACCGCAGGGACCTGATCTGGTTTCCTTCTGTGTCCCAGTGCCTGCCGCGGAGTAGAAGTTCAACAGTCTTTGTGAGGCAAGATGGAACTCGGCGCTCCTTCTGCCACCTGACCAGGGGGCCTGCCAGCCTCACCTCCAGGATATCCATGTTCTCCTTCACCCGGATCTTGGCTGACTTGAGCTTCTCTCGTAGCTGTTTGTAGTATGTCGACGGAATGTTGAGGAATTCCATGCCTCTCTCTTTCAGGTGGCGAATCTGTCTCGGGGCAAGGTCAAGATCAGCCTCCTTCTCTCTCCATGCTCAACATCCCTACCCAAGTGGAGTGCTGGGCCAGGAGGGGGCAGGGTTCCTATCTTACCTCTCTCAAACTGCCAGAGTGTCCTGTGACCTCATCCTCTTCCTCGTCTGGGTCTTGTGGGGCCCGTTAGAAGAATAGCCATCACTAACATTTGCGGAGTGCTCACCGGTGCCTGTCTCAAGCACTTCCTATGTCTTGCCTCATTATGTCCCTGCAGTGACCTTTTGAGGCATCTGGGTGATTATTATCCCCATTTCATAGCTAAGGAAACTGAGGCATTAAGTATCTAAGGGGTTAAGTATCTACTCTCAACATAGTAGCCAGAATGATTTTCTTAAAATATGAGTCATATCCCTCCTTCGCTTACCCCATGGTGGTATCACTTCCCAGAGTCACATTCCAGGTCCTCACCATCTGCTCCCCGTCTGATGCTCTGACCTTATCTCCTACCTCTCTCCGCTTTACTCATTCTGTTCCAGCCACACTGATCTTGCTGTTCCTTCAGTCTTCCTCTGCCCTGGCTGTCCTTTCTGCCTGGGGCACTTTCCCCTGTGTATCCACAGGCTTCTCTCCTTCCAACTCTGTATTCTCAAATGTCTCCTTCTCAGTGAGGCCTTTCGGGGACAGCCCTATTTAAAAATGCAGTGTCCTTCACCCTCCCTCTTCCATTGTCCTGCTGTATTTTTCTCCAGAGCACTCACTGCCACTTAATGTATATATTTTATGTATTTTGTTTTCTGCTTCCATATTGTCTTGTTGGCTGATAACGTCCTAAGTACCTAAAACAGTGCCTGGCACATAGGTGCCCAGTAAACTTCTATTGAGTGAGTGAGTGAATGAATGAATGAATGAATGAATGAAGTTGCTAGAATCATGCAGTGAATTCTTCTTTGAGCCAGGATTAAATAGGACAGTCCAGGCTCTTGTCCACTCTGCCATACTGGCTCATAACAAATAGGTGGGACCCAGCCTCCCCAAGGGCTAGATCCATAGATTCAGGACATTTAATTTGGCTCAAAGGACCTAATGGATCTTGTAGCCTAATGTCCTCACTTTCAAGGTAAGGCAACTGACGTCCAGAGAGGGGGTCGAACCCCCTCCCTTCCCAGAGAAACACAGCAAGTCACTGGCAAGACTGGAAAGAGAATCCAGGCTTCCTGTTTCCCTGGCACCTGCTGTTTCTAAAGCCCAGAATGTTCTGCAGAGAGACTGAACTCTCTGGGGTGGGAATGTGCCTACATGAGTGGCAGGGACCAGTAGGGGGGCCCTGTCAGCCCTCCGGGCCAATGAAGGGGGCTCAGGACTGCCATCGCCACCCCCACGCCATTTCGCAGAGATGGGCGCTGGAGCTGAACAGGAGGTGAATTAAGGCCAGGAACGGGCTTCTTACCGTTGTGATGATGTCTTGGGTCTTGAGAGCAATGTGCTGCACCCCGGCGCCCCCGTAATAGTCCACGTACTCCTGTGGGAGGGAAACAAGGAAACTCCTGTCATTGGCCCCGTCACTTACCCCACTGCACCCCACCCCAACAAGAGCCCTCAAACCTCGTCCCTGCTTTCTTCTTCCCCAGCCGGGACCCTGGGCCCAGGGGAGACCCCACCTGAATCTGGGATTTCTTCTTGCCAGGCGCTGGCTCGTTGATGGGTATCTTGATGGACTCCTCATAATTGGTCATCACGATGGAACGCAGAGAGCTGTACTCCGTGTGCACCATCTTGTCATCCACGGACCAGAAACGGTGGAACTGCAGGTTATTCAGGTACCTGTGGGGTGGCCGGAAGGGCATGTTGGCTCTGGACTGACTCCATGCCCCTCTTCCACCTTCCAGAATTTGCTTCCTGAGGGAACAACCGTCTACCTCACATACATCATAGATTTGTACCTTTATTATGACAATTTTCCTCCAGATGGAAGCAAAGTTTTGTACCAAGATCCTTATATGGCAAGGCTCCACAGATGCAAATGCTTTGAGACACGCACTTGCTTCTAATTCACACTAGGATGCTGTTTGAGTAATGACAGTCTTCTTCCGAGCCTCCCTGAGGACACCCCACCTGTGCCAATCCCCTGAGGTCCCTCAGAGGGAGGACCTGTGGATCATTTTGGGCCTTAATTCCTTTGGTCTCCATAGGGAACAGCTGAATCGGTGACCTCACACTACCCTCCTACAGCCTGTGCCCCATTTCCCACTTTGGGGTCCCAGACAAGAACTGGGGAATGGGCCTGTCCCTTTGCGGGAAGGGCTTGGGCCGGGGACTCACCATTCCGAGGCAGGTAACATCTCCTGATCAGGCTGGTTTCCCACGACGTGATCAATGATCTCGAGATTGCACTGGGGCCTGGGAGAGGGATGTGCTCAGGGGGTGAGGACAAGGTTACTCCCTAAATGCCCCACTTCTTGTCGGCCCCTCAATAACAATTATAGCTGCTTATTACTTAGCACCATTCTGAGTCCACTTACACACCTGTACTAGCCCCATTTTACAGATGAAGAGACTGAGGTGGAGAGAAATAAAGTCACTTGCTAAGGCTGAAGAGCTCTGGAGTGACAGAGCTAGGATTTGAAACTGGGCAGTCTAATTCCAGAGCCTGTGCTCTTAGCCTCTGTGCTGCCTCTTCAAGCCACCCTTGGGGACCCTCAGGGGCTCCCCGATAGGCCCGCAACACTCTGCTCTCCCAGAGAAGCCCAGCCCACATCGAGGAGAAGGGCATCGCTCTCCACCCCACCCCTGCCCTGGGGGATGATACTCACAGCTTGGAAAGTAGGGTGTCCGTGGAAGCCTGGACCTTGAAGCCAGGCAGGAATGGGCCGCTGTAGTTCATCTTCTCCACCAGGGTGTGTGTCGTGTCCCCAAACTGCGGGTGGAAAACAGCCTGGCTCAGCCTCTGAGCTCCCACCCGCACCGAGGCCAGGGCACCAGCACAGCCCTGGGTTCCAGCCAGGGACTCACCCTGACTTGATGCGTGACCGTGAGCGAGTCACTTCCCTTTTCCAAAAAGAATTTCAGTCTGTCATTTGGTAATTTTTTCAACTGTCTGCCCTATGGGTCCGTAAGTTTCGTGAAGGCGGGGACACTTCCTTGCTCACCACTGTGTCCCCAGCACCTAGGGCAGTGCTCGGTGCCCAGTAGGTTCTCAGTAGAAATAGGCGGACTAAATGAAGAACGATGCGGGTGTTGGATCGAAGTATGCTGGAGGGCTCTTTCGATCCTAACCATCTTTAAGCCATATTTTAACTTGAGAAGGTAGGACCTACGATTGTCTCTGTGTGACAATAACACAGGCACTAGACAGACTTGGTCATCTTTGCTGAGCGTCGAGCACTGTTCTGAGCGCTATACACGAATGATCTCATTTGACCTTTATAATAATCCTAGGAGGGGCTGTAGCTGCAGACACCGAGGCACGGAAAGACGTGGCAGCGTGTTCCAGATCACACTGGGTCCGACTCCAGTCCTTGCTCATTTCAATGCAGTCACGAAGAAGTGAAGTGATTTGCTCAGTCATACAGCTGGTGCGGGGTGGGGCTTCCCCAGACCTCATACCTCTCTTCTTTCCAAGCCCCTGCCTGAAGCTTACCTCTCTATACTGTCACCCCCCGACTGGGGAGGAAGGGAAGCCCTTCAGGGTGGCTGGTGGCTCTCATCAGCCTCTGTACACTGGCCAAGCATTACGCTGGTCAGGCTTGAGGGAGAAGTCTGTGCTTCGAGGCACGAGGGTGGGATGGCTTAAGGAGTCGGGGTGAGGGCTTCTCCGTGGGTGCCAACGGCGAGAGAGCGGAAGCAGCCAAGTTAACTCACCGTCTGCAGCACGGCAAACTTCACCTTCCCAAACTTATCTTGCTCCACCCAGGGTTCCCGGATGATTTTGGCACCTCTTTCCCGGGCTTTCTGCGGGGGAGATGGGGGTGGGAGGGGCGGTCAGGGCTGGACCCTCCCAGAGCTGCTTCCGGCTGCTCCTGGGTGATCACCGCTCCGTGATCCCGTTGCAGCCCCCTCCAGCCCCACGTAGGAACCCCAGCCGGCTTCTGCCGTTGCCCCTGAAACCCATGCCTCATGTGCATTTGGCGGATTGAGAAACTGAGGCCCAGGCCCAGAGTTGGGGCTGTGGGAGACAAACCAAGTGGGTTGTGGGGGTCTGTCCTGACTCTGCTAACTCACTTGTGGCCCTTCCCCCTCCCCATCAGTTTCCCCATCTGTAAAAAGGGTGGTTGCCTAAAAAGAATGTGAGCCGGCATTAACTGAATACCTGCTATGTCTCAGACTCTCTGCCAAGTGCCTTGTATGTGTGATTCACGCATTTGTTTACCAAAACCTTACTGTGTGTCTGTGCTTATCACATGTCAGGCACTGTTGTGGGTATTAACTTCTTTATCGTCACAGCAACGTTACACCAAAGGTCCCGTTATTCTCTCCGTTTTTATAGATGAGGAAATCGAGGCACAGAGAAGTTAAGTCACTTGCCCAAGGCCGCACAGCTAATGAGATCCAGACCCGGGCAGTCTGCCTCTGGAGCCTATGCTCTGAACCTCAAAACTGCCTCGTGAGTACAGCATTTGGTTCAGAGTCGTGCTCAAGAAATGGTCATTATGATCTCATTTCCTCTTTGTAACGACTCGGCGAGGTAGATGCTGTGGTTAGCCCCATTTTATACACGCAGCAACTGAGGCTCAGTGAGAGGGCGCACAGTCAGGGGCATGGAGTCACACCAACCCAGAAGTGTCCTCCAGCTCTGACTGAGGGGGTCCCTCTGGCTGACAGAGGGCGGGCCAAGCCTTATTGCTTTGTCCCCACACCAGCCCAGCCGTGGTCTCACCTGTACAATGTAGTCACAGTCCTGCACCTCAAAGGCGATGTCCTTCACTCCGTCACCGTGTTTCACCAGGTGATCACCCATCTCTGTGGCCGGCAGGGGGAGCGGGTGGCTTTGGAGTCGTGGCCCCTTCACCTGTCCTCCCCATCTCCTGGGCTCCACCTCCTTCTAGCCCACCTCCCTGAACCCTGACCCGCCCCTGCGTCCCTGACCCCACCCACCATACCATGTCTGCACCCCCCAGCACCTCAAACCCCGCTCCCCAAGGGCCTCCTCACCTTTGTTCCAGGGGTTGAGAGCAGAGGAGAAAATAAACACAATCTAAGACACAGAGGAGAAGAAGGTGAGCTGGTGGCTCAGGAGAGTGTGGGCAGGTGCCCCTGCCCGCCCTGCTCACCGCTGAGATACCCCTGATGGGGCCAAAGGATCAAATTACACCTTCCAACTGCTTGACCCTGGGTTCCAGCCCCTGCTCTGCCCCCGGCCCCAGTCCTGAGAGATGGGGGCCCCTCTCGTGCCAGACATCCCCAGGGTCGTGGGGCGAGCTGCCGGGTCAGGCCTGCCCATGGGGATTGCTCAGAGGCTAGCAAGAAGAGAGGGCTGGGCCTCCCAGGTGAGTGGGGGTCCTGGGCTGGGGACTCACCTGCCCTTGCTTGATCACGTGGCTGGCCACCTCCCTGGAGCCCGTCTCCAGGCCCCTGTAGGCTAGTGGTTCAAAGCCCATCTTGCTGCAGTAGAATGACGCAGCCTGGAGCAGAGTTGCAAGTGGGTTTACGAGGGCCAAGGGGCCAGCCTGGGGAGCCCCCAGTGAGAGCCCCCAGTCCCCCTCAGCCGGTCTGCCCTGTTGCCTCGGTGCTGTCCCTCTGACCCCTCCTGACCGCAGATAAGATTCGCGCTGGTGTCCCTCCCGAGCATTGGTCTCAGTGCTGGCCGTGACCCTCCCCTCCTGGGGGCCAATCATGGCCTGGCTGGTGGCCTGCCTGGCGGCCTGCCTTGTCCACGGGGCCCTCTTGCCTTCCCTTTGCCCGCTGCAGCACCCTGCCCTGGCGTCTACCTGCTTGGCGTTGCCGACCCAGAAGGTCACGGAGTGGAAGTGGAGGAATCGGCCTCTCTCGGGCTGCAGAGAGACAAGGAGTGAGGCCGAGGCCCTGGACGTGGGTTCAGACAAGTGCAGGTGGAGCCGTGTCCCCTAGCCACCTCCCTGGTCCCCAGTCTCAGCCCAGCACTGCACCCCCGCCCTACCCCACCAGCCCACAGCCTCTCCAAGCAGCGAATCCGGTTTGTTGTGTTGAACTTGAGCTCCTAGGGGGTGGGGGGTGGGAAGCCCCCTCCGGAGACCTGCCCCGCTTTCCCGGAGAGAGACAGCCTTATGCTGCAGCCACACGAATCTCAGCCGGATCTCGGGAAGGACTTCCAGACAGGTTTAAGAGACCGGCAGGAATTTAAGAGGAGGTTGATGTTTTTTTTTTAGAGGGGGCGAGGGTTGAACCTAGCTCACTCGGGCGGGTGGGGGGCGGGCAGGAATGAACGCGCGCGCACGTCCCGGATGTCACAAACCCGCTGTACTTATTTCTCTTCTGATTTTTGCCGACATCCCAGTCTTGCGGGGCCCCGAACCCACGTTTCTTCTTCTGCTTACCTTCTTTCCCTTGTCGCTGTACGACGTCTGAGGAGAAAGAAAAGGATGGTAAGATTCGAACGCTCAGACGCCAGGCGTTTCTGGAAGTCTCGCTTCCAGACGGAGCCCCCGGCCCCGGCGGAGGCAGCCACGCGGGCACGTACCATGATAGGTCTCGGTCAAACTTCCTGCCAGGGAGACTGGGATGAGAGGCCAGGAGGGGTGCTGGACAGACTATTTAACCCCCCGCAGGTCCCGCCTCTGGCCTCTTGGCCTTTGTCGGGGTGGGGTCTGAGTCGAGCACCTCACTCCTAGGCCTGGGAGCCTCTGATCTCGCGGCAGCCTCACTGAACGGGGCGATGCAGGCCCAGAGAGGGGCGGGGGTGATGGCCCAAGGCCTAGCCAGTGGCCTGGGTGAGGAGGTCAAAGGCACACTAGTTCCAGGACTCTGAGCTGGGACTGCAGCCTCTGCCCTTCAGAAGCCAAGGCCAGCCGGAATGCGGCGCTTGCTCCAAAATTCTTATTTAGAGAGAATTTAAGGGGAAATGAGGGGCTGGTCTCGAAGCCCTGCTTGCATGGCAAGTGTGTGGTTCATATTTAGGTAAAAGAGATGTATTCCATCATATTCCACAGTGCTAGGAGGCACTGGTATGGGGCTCGAGTCCTTTGTGGCTGGGGACAGTCACTGAACCCCTCTGAGCCTCAGTCTCCCCATCTGTACAATGGCAGCGATAATAGGGTGATGGAGATTAAGTGAGATAAAGCATAAAAGTCTTCGCAGGAGAATCTGGCACACAGTAAGGTCTCTGTTACTGTTGGTCATGATCGATTATGTTTCTTTGGGGTTTAGGGGGCTGATGGAGAATGAGGGGGCCTTGGCACTCCCACAGCCTGAGTTTGGGGAAAGAGGTTATGACTCTGCCCCTGGCCCAGGTTCTCAGTATTTCCAGGGCTGGGGGCGGGGGCGGAGCGGGAAGGCGGGGGTTCTTGTTCCCAGCACCCCTGCACGTGAGTCCTCAGGTCTTGCTTTCCTGGAAGATGGCGTGGTGACTGCCGGCTAGCTGTAGCATTTACCTGAGGGCTCCAGGACAGTCTCCGGCCTCCAGCTCCGCCCCCGCCCCTAGGAACTCGGTGGCTGAGCCATCTCGCCTTCTTCCCATGGAACTGACTTTATCAACTCTCCTCATCACCCGGGAACTCAGCCCCGATGCTAGCCCTTGTGGCCCGTGACTGCGCTACGGTCCCCTACCCTCTTGCACGTTGACCCCCAAAATGCCCTGTGTCCGCCTCTTAAAAAATATATATGGAAAGACAGATGATGGTGGCTAGTGCTGACCTCAAGGATCATTCGGGCCAACGGTTTGATTTTTCAGATGAGAAAAATCGACAAATAGCAAGAAGGTGCCGGAAACTATCCACCCCCCTCTTCCTTTCCTTCCCCCTTCCCATTTCTCATCCTCTGCACTGGGGTGCAGAGTTGGCTTAGAACAGGAAGGCGCCCCCTCCCTGCCTTTCTCAGCAAACCCAGCCAGCCCCCCCAGGAATCCCTCTCAGAACTCCCCAGCCCCAGGTCTGAGGTTCGGCTAAGCCTTGCTATGGGTCAGCGTCAGCCAGCAACCCTGGAGGTGGGGCCCAGGACGGCTAGAGAACATTCCAGACCACATAGATAGCAAGCGGCTGAGTAGAACTAGATTATTCTAACTCCACAGCCCACACTTTTCATTGCTGCTTTGCCTTCTGTGTATATAGGAAATGTTGATATTCCTGCTGGACAGATGGGGAAACTGAGGCTCGGAGAGGGGAACACACGTCCGCGAGGTTTTGGAGTCGGGTTCCATTCCAGCGGTGCAGACACCTTCTCCCTTCTTTTCTCTGGTTTCTGGGCAAATCTGGAGGTAGGCTGGGGGGGGTCCCGCCTCCTTACTCTGCCCCTCCTGGGGTGCCTCACCAGCCTGCCCTCAGCGTCTCCCAGGCTCCAAAGTGTGGGTTTCTACCTGAGAGAATCAGAGTGGAGGTGCCCCAGACAGGGGCTCCGGGCCAGGGTCTCCCACTGAGGGGGAGGGCTCCGCGCAGCCCCACATCCCCTCGGGGGAGGGGACATCTCGTCTCCTTGCTCACAGTGGCCCACTGAGACCCCCACACCTGGAGCGTGGCTGCTTCGTGTCCCAGGCACATGGTCAGTATTTACCGAATCGAGGAAGCATGTCGCCTGCAGTCTCTTGGTGCTGAAGTCAGCTGTTCAGCTCAGCTGGGCACGGCTGGTGGCCTTGTCCCTCCTACCCTTTGGCATTGCTTCCAGAGACAGTGGGTCTCGGTCACGCTCTGGATCTATTTGTGGCTGCCTCTCCCGTCTGTAGGCAGAGACTGCGGAAGGAAGACTGTGGGGACCAGTGTCTGGAGCCCCGACATTTCTTTCCTCTCAGGCTGGGCCCAGCTGATGACAGGATAGCAGTGACTGGGTGTCGCTGCCACTGCTCTTTGTTCCTGAACTGTCACCTTGTGCCTAAACTAGGAGCTGGGCTTGTGCAGCGCATCCGCCGCCGTGCCCTGGCGTGCAGAAATGCAGAAACGCAGCGGGCTGGAGGCCGCTGCTCGTCGCAGAGCCCGCTCGCGGGGCTGAGCCTTGGTTGGTATCGGGGAACTTGAGTTCAGGCAGCTCGTGTCCCCCTGGGGCTACACTGTCTGTACAAGCTCTGTGGTTGATGCCCAACACCTGCTTCCCTCGGGAGTCTGGGTACATGCTATGCAGGAGGCGCCCCTGTGACCGGCCTCTCATAAAGACCCTGGACGCTTCCCTGAGAGATGTGTCACAGCCCCTCGATGGAGGAGTTAAGCGCGTCCCGTGTGACCTTGCTGGGAGGGGCCCCTTGCAGCTCACATCTGGTTTCCTGCAGACCTACCCCATGCCCTTTATGCTGGTCTGATTTTGCTCTGTGTCCTTTTGCTATGAAACATCTTAGCCACAGGTAAGACTATATACGTGAGTCCTCTTGGCACACTGTCAAACCTGGGTGGGGGTGGACTTGGGGACCCGGCGGTAGCAGCCATGGGATTCACGTGATGAACCCTGACTCACTGAAAGATGGCAGAAGCATTGTTTGACGAAAGGAAGGATGAAGGGACAAGGGATCTTTTCCCTAAGAACTGAACGTGGGATTCCTAGCTGTATAAACCCTGGCCGTCTTCTTCCTTAGGACCGTGACCAAGGTGGCTTTGGCCCCGAGCTCCTTTCTGAAGACCTTGCCGAGGACTTGGTACCTGCCCAGGGACCATGGGGAGGCCTGCACGGCCGTCCAAACAGATGACACACCTTCGCTGCCCAGGTGGCTGTGGAGCTCCTCGTGGTGCGAGGCAGTAGCCCGAGCTGCAGCCGAATCTGCTGTGAGAGACGAAATCCACCTCTGGGATTTGATGGTGAAAGAGGCGCCCTCAGGAGAGGTGACGGGCTGGGGCCCCCGGTGGATATTGGCTGCGCTGGCTGAAACGGGGTGGGGGTGGGGGACACCCGGTGCCAGATGCCTTTGGGTTTTGTTCTCTCTTCAAAACAGGAAGGAGAAAGAGTTCCGACATTCCCAGAGCTGGGCTTTGGCTGGACCAAGCATGTCGAAAGCTTGCATTATTCTCTCCTCTAAGTGAGAGGGAAAAGGTGGCATCAGTTTCTAGAGCTGGAGCAAAGCTTTCCAGAAATCAGAGGGGACAAAAGAGGGGCTGGGGGGTGGGGAGGTGCTCCGGCTGCCGCTGCCACGGCCCCCTCACCCTATACATGCTGAATTTACTGCTAGGGGTTCAAGTCGACTCGCAATGAAAATAAAGGGGGAGGAATTTATTTTTAAACGGCTTTGTATTTTGTGCTGTTGTATCTGGCTGTATGATTAAAATCGACGTAAAACGTGATACGTTTGTAATTGCATAAGTGCTAGGGGGATGGTTGCAATTAGGGAGAACTGGAAAAAAAAAATGTCACCGGGACACGACTTTCTTGGCATTTTGCCACATGGGCAGCTAGGAATTTGAATTCTTCAAGAACCGAAGTTAGAACAAGCCTCCGTAATTGATGATTCTGACTATGATTTTTGCCTATTGGACCCTTTGGGGGAAAACAAAAACAAAAACAAAAAGCCTAGAAAAGAGAGGCCATCTCTAAATAGAGATACACTTTTGAGGTTTAAACCAAGCTGTTTTTCATTGCTAATGAGCTCTCGCGACACCCCATGTCTGACCTTTAGGGACTGATGCTTTTCCATGAGGTCCATGCACATTTGTGAGGAGGTCAGCTTGGGCTGGAAGACCAACGTGACACAAGGGCTTGGGAAGCCTCGCTCGTCTCTTGGACTTGGGACCCAGAGGTCTGGTGGCCCTGCAGCGTCTCAGCCTGGCTGCAGCAAAAGAGCTGCCGGTTCCCTGCCCCCGCCCTGGCTTTATGGAGGAATAATCGACAAATAAAATTTGAGTACGAAACATGCCAGCAATGCGAAGCGACTGGCTAGAATTGAAATCAAGAGAACCAGTTCAGCCTTGCCACCTGGAACCTTCCGCGTGCAAGAGGCACCCCGGGTGTAGTGCCTGAACCCACTTCCTCCTCTCCTTGTCTAATTGTCCTTCTGGTTCTGCAGCAAGTAATATTTACGCGATTTGCATCGTGATTTAAAAATGTGTACACACAGCTTGTCGAGGGTCATACTTACTGAAGTGTAATGTACACAAAGTGAGGTTTACTCTTTTCTGTTCCATGCATTTTGGAGACATAAACATTTGTGTAACTCTTACCACGATCAAGATATGAAGGAATTCCATTACCCTAAGCATACCCACCCACCCATCCTTTGTAGCGTGTCTTTGCAGTGTGCCTTTGTAGTGTGTCTCTCTCCCATCCCGATCCCTGGATAACAGCTGATCTACTTTTCATCCCTGGAGTTTTGTCTTTTCCAGAGTAACACAGATGACTCAGTCAGTATGTGGCCTTTTGAGTCTGGCTGCTTTCACACACATAATGCCTTCGAGAGTCCTCCATGGTGGTGTCTGTCTGCCAACTGTGTTCCTTCTGTTGCTGAGGCTTCTGCCCGGGTCTGTGAATGCTTCTTGTGAACTTTTTACAATCAGCTGACTGATAAAGAAGACCGAGTCTCGATTACAAAACGATAGAAAAGATTTGGAGAACAGAGGCTGGGAGACAGATTTCTTCATTTTCCAAAGAAGAGGGTTTTTACCGTGCTCTCTTAAAGGTGACGCCTCCAGAAACCAAGGTGTTAGAATTTTATTTAAAGCAATAAAGAGAAGCAATGGAAACCGGACTACGCTATGTTATGTGGAAGCAGAAATGGAAAGGGCCAGTCGAGGTGGGGAAAAGGCCTTGTCTTTCAAAAACAAAGGAATAAAACGTCTTGGTCCTTCGTAATGAGTGGATAGGTGAGTCTGAAAAACAAAACCGGAAGCTCCCAAATGGCGACGGCTACTGGGAAGAGAGTGGAGGTTTGTGGGAGCAGAATGGGAGGCCGTTCTTATCTCTTGAAGCCATTTTAGAGGGTAGTGACTGGGGGGTCACGATTTGGGTTTCTGGGGGTGCTGGGAAGGGTCTAGAGTGGGGCGCCTGTTACGGTGTGCTCGCTACATGGAAATTCAGGGAGATGTATGTACGTGAGCTTTGTGTACTTTCTGAATGGGTGTTACAGTCCGGGAAAAAAATGATGTTTTTCTGTTTATCGTGGTACAATACGCATGACAAAATTTGCCTTTTGTGACATTTAGTACACTCACTGTGTTTTGCAAGCATTGACGCTATCTACTTCCAGAACATTCTTAATATTCCAAAAAAGAAATCCCGCACCCCTCAGCCCTCCTCCTGGCCCTGGTCAGCCACCAATTTCCGGTCTGTCTATGGATCGAACATTCTATATACACAAAATCATGCAATGCGTGGTCTTGTGTGACTGACTTCTTTCGCTAAGCTTGATATTTTCAAGGTTCATCCATGTTGTCACATGTGCCATTACTTCATTCTGTTTTATGGCTGAATATTCCATCGTGTGCATACCAGATTTTATTTACCCATTACCATCGGTTGGTGAGTTGCTTCCCGCTTTGGGGATGTGATGAATAATTCTGTGAATGTTTGTGTACAAGTTGCGTGTGGGAACATTTGTTCTCATTTCTCTTGGGTTGATACCTAGGAGCGGAATTGCTGGGTCATGTGGTGCGTCCACATTTAACCTTTTGCGGAACTGCCCAACTGTTTTCCATGGTGGCTGCCTCATTTTTACAGTCTCACTGGCCACGCACAAGGGTTCGAATTTCTCTACCTCCTCGCTAACAATCGCTAACTGTCTTTTTGATTCTAGCCATCCCATCACTCACTGAATGGATTGCTCATGGTCATTTTAATTTGCATTTCTCAGACGGCTAATGATGTTGATTTATGTACTTATCACTGATTCTTCTTTGGAGAAATATCGATGTATAGCCTTTGCCTGTTTTTAAATTGCATTGTCTTTTAGTTATCGACAAGAGTTGTAAGAGTCGCTTAGATATTCTGAAAGCAAATCCCTTGTCAGATATTATGATTTACAAATTCTACCCGATTCTGTCAGTTGTCTTTTCACTGTCTTGATTGTATCATTGGCAGCACAAATGATAAAGTCCAACTTATCGATTTGTTTTCTTTCGTCACTTGTGCTTGTGATGGTGTATCAGTGAAGGGAGACTGATTTTTTGAACGTAAAGTGAAAGACCTTCAGCTAACGAAGTGTGATCTGTCTCTAAGCTGTCGCCTCTGGAGGCAGAGCACTTCTTCGAAATAACAACAACAACAACATCAATAACAATAATAACAAAAACTCTGATTTTCTGGTCCCTTTGATTTACGTGCCGGGCACTGTGCTAAGCACATTCCATGCTTTGCCTTTTTTTTTCATGAAATCTCTAACATCTCTGTGTGATAGGCGCTGTCATCACACCCATTTCACAGACTAGAAAACGGAGGCTCAGAGAGGTGTCCAAGGACACACAGCAAAAAAGTGACAGAAGCCTGTCTCTCTCCAAAGTCTACATGCTCGCCAGTTCCAACCGTGTTGTCTTTGCTCAGATATTTTGGGAAATGTTTTGGGGATGACTTCCGAGCCCATTTTCAAGCAGCAGGAGACCCTGGGGGAGGTCTTTCTTCATTTGGCCTGTGGCTGAGTGGGAAGGGCGGGCCTGGAAGATGGGCCATGGTGGGCAGAGGAGGTAGAAGCACTGTGGGCGTGTGAGGGGCTCTGTGGACAGGCTGGAGAGGAGCAAAGCCCTATGGAGGCAGAGGGTGCTCTTGCTGACCAGCCTTAGACAAGTGACTCAACCTCTCTGAGCCGCAGTTCCCTCATCTGTAATACGGGAATTATCTGACAGTACCTCCCTCATGGCGTTGTTACGAGGATCATCTGCCTTAATGCACATAGAGTGCTTTGCTTGACACCTGGCACATGGTGGACTCAATTAATGGTTACCGGTTATGCTTATTATTATAAGGAATGCAGGAGGATCTTAAAGGTCAGGCTGGAGGTGTGGGCTTTATCTTCGAGGGAGTGGGGAACTATGGAAGGTTTTATAGCAGAGTTGCAACATCCTCAGGACTTTAAAGGCTTCTCTGCTCACGGTGGGCGTAGGGAAGTAAGCCGAGCTGGAAACGCAGCTGTCTGTAGCTGCTGTGCTTGGACTGGAGTGGTCCAGGGACTACTGACGATTCTTTGTTATATTTGGGGACCATAAATAAACCAAGAGGTTTTAGTTACATTTGAAAATTGGACCTAAAAACAGTCAAACAGCCCTGGGCTCTGCTTCCTAGAACCTATAACTGGAGACCCCAAACAGAAGTAATGAGGGCTCAGAGACAGGAGCCCATGGATAGAACTTCCCTGCCCGCTGCCAGGCTCCACGGTCCTCCAACTGAGATAGCAGTTGGGGACGAGAGGGGCTGAGGGCTGGCCTGGGTGCACAGCTGTTATCAGGGCTAGTGCGGCTGGGCTGGGCCAGCTGGGCAGGGCTGGTCTTTATCTGCTGAGGCACAGAGCCCTAACGCCTGAGCTTTGGGGTGACAGGCAGCTGTATCACCAGGCATCAGCCATAGCCTGAGGGTCCAGAAAATCGATGGCCTGGGATACGGGATCCCTGGGCTCTGGAGACTGTGTGACTGCGGGCCACTCCCAGGCCCTCTCTGAGTCTCGGTGTCCCAGACTGTGCAAGCAGGGTGCATTGGATCGATGTGGTCTGGAGGATGTCCTCTGTCCTTGGCTCTGGCGACACCGAGGAACATCCTGGATATCTGTGGTTTTCGCATCTCCAGCATCCGTTCCTACCCTGTCAGACAACAGCATCTCACTTTTCCTTTGGGGAACCATCCCATCCCCTTCTCTGCTCATGTGCTTGGGGCATGTGAGCCGGGACTGGCCAACCAGGATGCCTGAGGTTAACTCAGGGATGGGCGCCTCACCAGAGCCATCCAATGCGGATTTGCCCTGGGACTTTGGCTTGAGCTCAGGGTTTGCTGAGCCAATTGGTGCTGCAATGGCCACGTCTGGCTCCATGGAGAGAAAACATGCCCGTGTGTGAAGCCCGCGCAGAAAGGTGACAGAAGGGGACAGGCAGATTCCTGATGTCTGAGAAACTCGTTCCAGGCAGGCTTCCGGGTCAGCCAAAATGTCTCTCTTTTGCTTACAGTAGTTT
Organism: Pteropus medius; assembly: GCF_902729225.1. Lineage (NCBI taxonomy): Eukaryota > Metazoa > Chordata > Mammalia > Chiroptera > Pteropodidae > Pteropus > Pteropus medius. The sequence goes on along the minus strand of NW_024348242.1, from coordinate 4,945,647 downwards.
GAGCTGAGTTTCTGGCATTGACAGCCACGAGTCCTGACTAAGAGGAGGAGGCTAACCACAACAACGCTAGTTATGAGCCCCTTTTTCAGTATCAGGCACCGAGGTGGGGCACGGTGGGAGCTGTCTGTTCAGCAACGGGCATTGCCATTGTTTAGATTTGGTGGCACAAAAAGATAAAGTCGACAGGCTTTTAGCCGTTCTTATTACTTTTAAATTCTCTGCAGACAGTGCGCCCCTGTGGCAGGCACAGGCGAGTGGTCGGGTGTCAGGCACTGCAGGGTCTGCTGCAGCTGCAGGGACAGCCCCAAGCTGCCTCTCCCAGGGTACCTCATGTTCTGGAGAGCCCATTCCATGACGACCCCTTCCTCCCTGGGGTGGACAGCGCCCCCCGCCTCTCCCAAACACTGCCGGGCTTACCCTCTCAACTTACTATTACCTCTCCCAGTTCACAGGCGAGAAAACTCCTGAGACTCAGCAAGGTGGAGTCTTGACAAATAACTTGTCCGCTGTGCTTAGTAAATGCTGAGCCAGGACTCAGATCCAGGACCACATCTATGCCACCATGTTTGCCGCTATGCAGCCACAGAGCCAATGCCCTGTTTCAGTCTAGAACAGGTCCAGGTGAGCATTTTCTGTAGAGCTAGATAGTAAATATTTCAGGCTGTGAGAGCCACATGGCCTCTGCTACAACCATTCAGCTCTGCTTTTGTAGTGTGTAAATGAATTGGCCCTGCCGTGTACCAATAAAACTTTATTTACAAAAACAGGCAGTGAGGGGAAAGAAGAGACAGTGGTTCACATTTGCACTAAAGGCCAATAATCTGTCTGCCCCAGCCCGAGACAAACAATGAAACAGTAAGTTAAGCCTTGGTTTGTAGCATTTGGATTCTGTGGTGTTAAGACTTCTTACGGCCAATTTCAAATAAGCAACGTGAAGTCACTGAACTTGGACTTGAGAATGGTGTGTGCAGTAACATACGACACAAGATACGATAGACAGAAGCATGGGTAATACTAAAATATAGTGAAATAATGAAGTGATGACATTTGAGTGTTTATTATCTTTGTTTTTAATACAGCTTATTTAGTTGTCAGCTTATTTTTGAAGCTTTTTGATTTAATCTTTAGTGTAATTTAATTTCAAGTAATGCTGTTTTTTGTTGTTGTTGTTTTTTTTAATGGTCGTCAAACTTCCTGGAGAATCAACAGTAGGCTCATTTGAGCCCGTAGGGACTACTGTTCTGTTTTGGTTCCCTGGGGTTCAGGGAGTGAGAGGCCCGCATGATTGGGGAATGCACAGAGGAGGGCAGAGGTCATGGAGACTAAGCCGCTGCTGTGGCATCGAGGCCGAGGGCACGTCACAGGGGCTTTCTCTCTCCTCTCAGGCCAAACTGCCATCACGTCAGTACCTTTATCGCTTGCATAGGCCAAGGGCAGACTTACCGAATGTCAGTCATCGATCCCTTCCAGGATGAACCTGTGTCTTCACCATCCAAAGTCCCCAAGGTTTCAAACATGTCCCACCCTTCAGTTTGGAGCACTGTTTTTCGATCCTCACAAGGTACTAGGGGAGTCAGCCTCCAATCCGCCCAGTTGCCTTCAGTACATTGCTTAACCTCTCTGAACCTCCTTTTCCCACTTCCGGATGTTAGGGAGAGCTGTCGTCACAGTCTCTGTTATCTACGGGAATAAGGGTGACCGTGTGTCCAGTGCTTTGCATTTAACCTAATGACCCTGTGAGTTAGGTATTATTATGATGTCCACTTTACAGTTCAGGAAACTGAGGCTCAGAGGCACTAAGTGGTTCATACTAATAAACGGTGGAGGTGAGATTCATTCCCCCTTATTCCCGGCCCACGTTTCTCGTATTTTCTGGTGTGTCTCTCCCTGCCTGTGGAGACCCTCAGGACTTTTACAGATGAAAAAGGTCTGAGAGGCCAGCATCAGAGGACTTGAATTCCCAGCGCTCCAGGAGCCAGGAGAGTGATCTGGAAGAGAGAAGGGCGGGTGGCATCGTGGGACCGCGGCAAGCTCGGGCTTCGTCAAGACGCGCAGTGATTACTCAGCTTCGGCCAGTTGTTGTCTGTGAGGACGTGGGCCTAGTTCGGTCAGATGTTGGTTGAAAGAAGCTGGAAATTTGAATTTTGATGGGAAATCCATTGACTTAAAATTGTATTGTTTTACATTCCATTTATATGAAATATCCAGGATAGGCAAATCCACAGAGATAGAATGCTGATCGGTGGGTGCCGGGCCTGGGGGGAGGGAGGACTGGGGAGTGACAGGTTAAAGGGGACAGGGTTCCTCTGGGATGATGAAAACGTTTTGAAACTAGGTAGAGGTGGATGGTTGCACAACACTGTAAATTTACTAAATGCCACTGCGTTGCTCATTTTAAAAGTGGTTAATTTTATGTTGCATGAATCTCATCTCAGTTTAAAAAGTTGTATTGGTTCTAGAATTTTCTTTAAGATTTTGTACATTTTTCATATTGGGAAATAGTATTTCTACTGGATTAATATGCTGAACACACCTGTTTAACCAGCTCAGGTAGGTGTTTTATTATTTATAACAGAATTAAGACAAGACAATTTAGGGGGAAAAAAGAGAAAATACGCATAGTTAAAAGTAAAAAAAAGTTGGGGGAGGACAGAAAAACCAGAAAACAAACCCACCCCAAATCCTTCATCCACAGGCAGCCACTCTGAACATTGGGACATACACACCCAGACTACCTTTCAAAAATGTTTAAACGTGTACAGATATGATATTTTTCTGTAACATAATTTTTTACATAGGTAAACACTTTTCACGGTAATAAATACCTATGTTCATTGTGTGTTTCCTTGAAAAGCCGTATCTGATTACTGTAACCAACCCCAGAAATAAACGATTAGAAACAGTATCTGCAATGACCTATCTCACTTGAAATTATAGTTTCATGCTCTCTGACAATAATTTTCTTTGTTAAATTACTCTGAATTCATATCAATGGCCTATATTTTCAATTGCTTTCTCCCGTGCCCCGCACTCTGCCCAAGCACTAATTATTAACAACTTCCAGTGGGCAACTTTCTCGATTCTCATGCAATCGTATACAGACACCTATATGGGGGAGCTGACTTTGTTGTATAAAAATAGGATCATATATCCTGTGGGTCTCTGCATCTTACTTTCCCAAGTGTCTAAATATTGGCAACTGTGCTGTTTGCCCCTCCAAGTCTCTCCCACTCTGTGCCTCAAGCCCCTTTGCCCTTAGCCAACCTGAGGTTGGGGCAGGAGGTAAGAGGAGGGAGAGGAGGCTATTTCCTGCCCAGCTCCCTCTCTGCCAGATGACGTTCAGGCGGCAGCTTTGTTCCTCTACTGAAGGCCACACTCCTGTTGGGTGGCCACAAACTCTCTAGGAACCAAAACTACTTCCTTCCCTGGACCCCTTACGTCTGGAGGTGGAACCTGACCCCCAGCGTTGCCAGTCCCACGTGGTTTTATCATCTCTTAAATGTTCCCTTAACTTTATCCACGACTCTGTAAATAGCCCTTTCATTAAACGCCCCTTAAATATCCTGAGTGTGCCAGCTGTTTTGTGATGGGGCTCGGATTACTTACTGATTCAGCAAGTAATTTAAAATTTTTAGCGTGCCGACTCGCACAGGCCCGCCACCAATTTGGATGTCAGAGTCCAGCCCCTTGGGTTACAGATGCAGGAATGGAGGGTAATTGACTTGGCAGTCTGCCTGGTTCTAGGCCAGGTTTGGGTGGGTGCGGGGGCGGGTATGGAAAGTTCGCTGAGTCCTAAAGGCAGGCCATATGAATTATGACCTACTAGGTCTTCCTGGGGTAGCTCCAGCTTCCTGGCTCTGTTTCCCAATTCTGGGTCTCTTGGCCTCCCTCTCATTCTGAAATGGAAATGAGCGAGATACAGGCATTTGGAAGAAACTAACAACTTAAGTTCTCGGATATCTGGTCAGCTTTCTAAAACAAAGGCTTTGTTGCCTATCTGTGGCCACCGCAGGTGAGATGAACCAGAACAGCTGGAATGGGGGAAAAAACAAGGATTGTTCTCTTAGCCTGTTCCCTTAGAATCCTGTGGCAAACATTCACTTAGTCAAACATTTGAAGATAAACAAGCCTCGGCCAACATCCTTTGAGTCCTCAATGCATAGACACAGATAAACATGCATTTAGAATCCCAGGTGGAAAGTACAGTAAACAGCCTAGTTTGAGGCATGTTGGGGGAATGAGTCTCCGGAGAGGTAATGTTTGAGCTGGATCCTGAAGGAGGAGCTGAAGTCAGCCTGGCCTGAGATGGTGTCCTAGAGAAGGGACGAGCAGGTGCTAAGAACCTGTGTTAAGAGAGACAGAGCAAATGTGCCGGAAACTGCTACTCGTTCAGTGTGGCTGGAACATAGGTCGTCTGTGTGTGTTGAGGGGTATGTGTGGATGAGTTCAAAAGGCAAACAGGCATCAGAAAGGTCTTGAAAGATAAGAAAAAGGTGCCGGAAAGCCATTGAAAGCTTTTAAATGGCAGAATGACAATGTCACTCTTTGAGTAGGTTATTCTGGCTGCTGTGTGGAGAATGGATAAAAGAGGCAACCTCGAAGCTAAGACGGGCTCAGAGGCCACTGTAATCTGGAAAAATATTGGGATGGTGGGATGAGAGTAGAGGCAGAGGTGATGGGTGGCTTTGAGAACTCTGAAGGCAGGAGCAAGGACAGGGTCTAGGTTTATTATAATAACAGTGTTGACGATAAGATAACATAGTGACTTAAATGATAGCCCTGATTTCAGACTGTGTGGGTGAGAATCTTCTCTCTGCCATTATTTGGAAAAATTTCAAACCTCAGAAGATTTGCAAGGTAGTTTCCATGAACATTCACGTACCCTTCACCAAGACTGAAGTATGTTGTTACATTTGCCTCTCTCCTTCCCTCTATCTCTTGATATATACATATGTGTGTATGTATAGCATTTCCCACTGAACAACTTGCAAATTTGTTGCAGAAATCATGACACTATACCTCTAAATACTTCAGCATTCATCATAAGGAGATTCTCTTCTATAATCACAATACAATTATCTTACTGAGAGAATTTAACATTGATACATTGTAATATGTAGTCTATATTCAAAGTTCACCCATTGTCCCCATAATGTCTTTTGAATCGCTGTCTTTTTTTTTTTTAATTTAAATCTAATATACAATCAAGGATCATGCATTGCATTTGGTTATTGTGTCTCTCTTTTTTTGAGGGGGGAGTCAATGTTAGGAATGTTGGTTTATTTAAAAATGAGAATTGAACAAAATATAGGAGGCCTAGTATAATTGAGTTTACTTTTTCTGTATGATGATTTTTATAACTTTTTATTTTGAAATAATTTCATACTCAGAAAATTCGCAAAGATAGTGTAGAGATTGTTCATGTATGTTCCACCCAGAGTCAGCAATTATTTTCAATCTGCCATATTTACCTTGTCATTCTCTTGTCTGCAAATATATACTTGTATATGTTTATGAATCCCTTGAAAGTTAGTTGACTACTGGTCCCTAAATACTACAGCGTGCTTTTTCTAAGGACATTCTTATATAACCACAGTATACAAGTATCAAAATTAGGAAATGTAACATTGATACAATACTAGCCAAATTCAGAGTTCCCCAATTGTCTCAAGAATGTCCCTTGCACTTTTATTTATTTTTTTGAGGGGAACCAGCATCCAATCAAGGAGCCCACATTGCATTTCACAGCGTCTCTTCAGTCTTCTTTAATCTAGGCACGCGTCTGCCTGGCGCGCGTCTGCCTGGCGCGCATCTGCCTGGCACGCATGAGTATTTCACAATAATGACCTTTTCGAGGAGTTCGGGCCAGTTGTTTTGAAGAATATTGCTCAATTAGGATTTGTTTTCCACGTTTGGAACCAGGGCAAACATGTTTGAATGCTATATCAGTGACAGTGTGTCCCTTTTAGTGCAAATATTAAGGGGCAAATGTTAAGACATGAAGTTTCCTTGTCTGGTTTTTAAGCTGGGTTGAAATTCGGGCTGCTTATTTTGCTAGTTGGGCAAACTGGTTCTTGAGATGACTTTTTCGGCTGTCAAGTGATGGTAATAATAATCCTGGTTTCAAGAGGTTGTTGAATTAAGACATGAAAGGCACTTAGAACAGTGGCACGTTGTAAGCGTTCGATAAATGATTACTATTACTGTTATTTTTATCATCAATATCACCAAAATTTATAGAGACCCTAATATGTGAGAGGCACTGAGCCAAATCTTCGTTTCTTTACCCCTCCAGTACCCAGAACAGTATATGGCACAGAGAAGACATTCAATAAATATTTATTGGCAAAACGTCAGCTCTATGAAATAGATTATTAATATGGAACCAATTTACAAATGAGGAGACTGAGTCTCAGAGAGGTGATTTACCTAAGGTCCTCACATTGCAGTAAGAGGCAAATGACCAGATTTGAACTTTATAAAATGGGGCATAAGGAATCTGTGTTTTATAAACGGTCAAGGACTGTGTGGATGCGAAGAGCTGAATTGGAGCGCCACACACAATGCTCTCTCATATACAAACAGTTGGCACTCAATAAATGTTAGTTGAATGAATGAGGAAAGAAAATGAGCCAGTTACAGAGAAATCACCAGCCTCGGTGCGGTCTACCTCCCCATATTACCCCAAGCCGAATCACCGTGGTACCACGTGTTCCAGCAGGGTGTGGCTTCCGGTGGCCCCGCCCCACCGACGAAGCCACGCCCCTCACTCGTCCCGCGTTCGCGGACCGCCTTGGTGTTTTGGCCCGCGGGCGGAGCCGTAGCCATAGTCTCCTCGGGCGTCCGCAGCGGGGAAACCGGGTGTACAGAATCCTGGGCGGAGGTCCAGGATGTCGGAGAAGGAAGATAGGCAGAGCGGAAGCTCCCCACAGGCCAGTGCGGTGACTGTCAGTGACATCCAGGAGCTGATACGGCGCAAGGAGGAGATCGAGGCTCAGATCAAGGCCAATTATGACGTGCTGGAGAGTGTGAGTGTGGGCGCGGGGCTCCCGGGCGGCGTGGGGGCACCCCAAGGCCTCCTGACTCGGCACCCCTGACCAGGGGGACTGGGAGGCCGGTGTGGCCTCCGCTTGAGCGCCCGGCTGTGGATCTTTCCCTCCCTGGGAGGCTCCAGGCGCCGCAACTGCGGCCTCTGTCGGCAGCAGGCAGTGAGGCAATAACGTTAAGAACGAAGAACAGTGTCGGTAACATCGCAAGCGTTTGTGGAGCTGGGCGCTGTTTCCCGTGCTTCACATTGGTGAGCTCATTTAATCCTCGCAGGAACTCTATTATTTCCCCCGTTTTAGGGAGGAGGAAACAGAGGCGTTATTTAACTTAGAGCTGCCTCCGATCACAGAGCTAATAAGTTTGCAGAGGCCGGAGAATTGATAATCATCACCATCACCAGTCTGTTCAGAGTTTACCAGGTGCCCTATGCTTTGCTAACCACTTTACGTCAGAGCTTCGTAAACTTTAATGTGTATGTTAAAATTCGGATTGTGATGGGGGCGGGGCACGTGGGAGCAGATGTTGTATTTCTGGCAAATTTCCCAGCGATGCTGATGCTACTCGTCAGAGTACTGAGCTTTGAGTTATAGATAAGGCTCATTATCCTTATTGTATAAGGTGGAAACCGATGCTCAGAATGGGGCAGACACTTGCCTTAGGGTCTTGTAGCTAAAAAGTGGCAGCGGTGGGGCTAGTTCCCACATCTGTCTGGTTCCAAAACTGATAGTTTTTCTTAAGCCACCTAGTGTAAAACCACAAATCAATTGACAGAGAAGGGCAAATTAATTATATCTTCTATAGGGCAGATGGAATGCATTTTAGGTGATGGGAGTAAGATGAAGTATCAGATAGAGGCCAGGAAGCTGACTATATGCCCGATGGGTGCTCGTTATGGAGGGAAGTCACTTGCTCAAAGTCACAAAGTGGGATTTCGAGCTCAGGCCTGTTGAATTCAGAACCTGTGCTTTCAAGTGTCATGCCAGCCATTTCTCAAACTCAGTTACTTTCTACCATGAGCAGGATGCTGTATCCATATACTTCCTGTTCTGTTATTCTCTGTTTTTCTTTCAGTTGACCCACTTTTTGACTTAAATAAATTTACTTTAAAAGGGAATTTTATAATTCTACAGCATATGAAAAAATGAGAATGTTTCCCCTTAAATATGAGAAAAATAACACATATCAAGGTGACCCATCTAAATGTCCAGCAATTGACGAATGGATAAATAAAATGTGATCTCTCCATACAATGGGATATTATTCAATAAAAGGAACGGAGTACTGATCTGTGCACACCATGCGTGAACCTTGAAAACATGATGCTAAGTGAAAGACGTTCATCACAAAAGACCACACTTTTTATGATTCCATTTATATGAAATATCCAGAATAGGCAAATCCGTAGACAGAAGGTAGCTTATTGGTTGCTGGGAGTGATAGCTGATGGGTCTGGGGTTTCTTTTTTGGACCATGATGAAAATGTTCTAAAATTGATTGTGATGATAGTTGCACAACTCTGTGAATAGTCTAAAGACCACTGAATTATACACTTTAAATGGGCGGATTGTATGGTATGTGACTTTTATCTCAATAAAGCTGTTAAGAACAAACTAGAGAGGCCCAGAGACAGCAAGTGATCCGTAGGTGATATAAAGCCCAGCGCCAGATGGAGACTTTCTCCTTGAAAGAAATCGAAGATAATTGGAAAGAGGGTAAGTATTTTAGATTCAGGCTTATTTAATGCCCTGTGGGTCCCGACTTTGGACAGCAGTACTTTATGTGGTATTGATTCTGGAAGCCAGTCAATTCTCAGTCATTGTGGGAGAGCTAGAGGCAGACACAGGGCTCTAGCCCCTGGCACATTTATGTGGTATCTATAGGGAGTACTGTGGTAAAGGGAGGATATGGGGTCCCCTGCCCCCAACAGGAAATAGTCGGTGTAACCCAGAGGCTCCCAGAGACAAAGGGAGATGAACTAATGGAATTTCTCTACCCAGTACCTGTGTACACTGGGTATGGTAAAGCCACTGTCTGCCTCGGTCCTCACATGGCCTTCTCTCTGGTCTCTGTGTCCCAGATGTCCCTCTGCTTTCTCTTATAAGGATATCCGGCATTGGATTTAGGGCCCATCCTAAATCTAAAAGATGTGAAATGGAAAGTCTGTCTCTCTCTCCTGTCTGCAGCCACCTAGTTTCTCTCCCCAGGAGGCAACTGGACGATCTCACCCTGAGATCTTTAACTATATCTGCAAAGACCCTCTTTCCAAGTAAGGCCCCGTTCACTGTTCCGGGGGTTAGGGCTTGGACATCCCTTTTGGGGGCCGCTGTTCACCCCACTGCACATGTTCCCGGTGTTGTGCTAAGCACTCCACGTGGGTCAGCTCATTAATCTCACAGGCGAGAAGGGAGTGAGTGCCGTTATTCCCATTTTATAATCGAGGACGCCGAGGCTTGGAGAGGTGAAGGCCTTAACCAGGAGCCCCCAGACCCGATGCGGCAGAATTGAGATCTAAGCCACCTAGTTGACGGCAGAATCCCTGTCCTGCACCATCGTCATGTGACACCTTTCATTGTTTTGTGCACCGTGCTCTGACTTATGTAGGAAAAGAATTCAAAATGTTAAATGTTAATGTATTGTTTCAAATAGGGAGTACTTTTCCATGGTCAAAATTCAGTCTACAAAAAGATGTGAAACGGAAAGTCTGTCTCTCTCTCCTGTCCGCAGCCACCTAGTTTCTCTCCCCAGGAGGCAACTGGTGATATCAGTGTGTCCTTTCAGGGGAGAAAGCCTCTTTGAAATTCAAGCCCTTTTCGATCTCTTTTTTATATTCAGAAAAACCAAAGTTCCGCCACAGCTGGGTGCTTTTAGGGGTATTCACTCTCCTCCACCTTCCAAGGCCACCTGCCAGGTGTCAGCTGCCGGCCAGGAGTGAGTCGGGGAGGAGGCTGGCCTTGGGGTTGATGCTCAAAAGAGTCTTCAGTTTTATTGGCACAGTTCTAACTTCAAACAAGGAGGCTGATTCGTGGATTACTTGTGTTATTAGAAATTAAAAAATAGTGCCCACCTCAGAGGGTGGTTGTGAGAGCACGTGGGTAGAGTACCTGGTCTGTGTTAAGTGTCAATTTATGGCAGCTTTTGTTACTGTCGCCTTTATTATGAGTGTGAAAGAAAAGAGCCTGGAGAAAGAGGTCTCCTACCCGTGCAATCTTTATAACTGCGTTTCTTCTCTCCAGCAAAAAGGTGTTGGAATGAACGAGCCATTGGTGGACTGTGAGGGCTACCCCCGGTCTGACGTGGACCTGTACCAAGTCCGGACCGCCAGGCACAACATCGTCTGTGAGTGACCCTCAGGGAGGGGGTGTCCCTCACCTCGGAGGAGACAGGAAAGGCACACGAATGAAATCACTAGCGTTCCATATTATCTGCTTTCCTCTCTTCTGCTTTGATGTGATTATCTCATGTCCCCACTGAAGGACTGAGAACTCAGGGAATGGGTTAGACTCAAGGGTTCTATATTCATGGTTTCTGTTTTCATTTTGTTTTTGAGAACTCTACTCTTTGTGGAAACTTGAGTGAAATAACAATAGAAACCCAAGTCAAACGTTGCTTACAGATCAGTTCTGTGTCAGGAAACATGCTTAGCTGTTAATGTTTGCGACCAAGGAACAGAGGGAGAGTAGAGGTTGGGCAGTGTATTCGTTTTCTGTTTCTGCTGTAACAAATTACCAGACTTAGCGGCTTAAAACGTCACAAATTTGTTACCTGATAGTTTCACAAGTGAGATATCCAAATGGGTCTCACGGGGGTAAGATCAAGGTGTGAGGCGGGGCTCTGTGTTCCTTCTGGAGGTGGCAGGGGAGAGCCTGTTCCCTTGCTTCTGGAGGCCATCCACATTCCTCGGGTCGTGGCCCCTTCCATCTTCAAAGCCGGCAGCGGCACCTCTGCTGCCTCTGGTTCTGGCCTCACTTTTCTCTCTCACGCTCCACCTCCCTCTTTCACTTAGAAAGACCCTCGCGATTGCATCGGGCCCACCACCTGGGTAATCCAGGCTACTCTCTCCGTTTCAGGGTCCTGAACTTAATCACATCTACGAAGTCCCCTTTGCCACGTGAAGTAATGCAGTCCCAGGTTGGGGGTTAGGACGGGAGCATCTTTGTGGGGCCGTTATTCACCCTTCCACAGCGGGGCGACCAGCCGTCACCAACAAGTCATGTTAGAGGGATTTATCGTCTCTTTTCTCCGCTTCGTGACTTCCGTCACCTGTTTGAATGCTGACTCCATCTGCAGCGTGTTTTGGTACAAGGCCACGCTTCACTGTGAGGGTACAGGTGCCCTTGGGTGGGACACAGCTTACAATACCAAAGCTGCAGTTTTCAGAGCCACAGTGTTGTCATAGAACTTCTTAGAGCTTCATTTTTCCTTGAAGCTTTTGGGAAAAGAAGCATATGCCGTTTTTATATTAAAGCAAATAGGAAGACAGAGTAGGGGAAAACCATGTTGAGATGATCAGACCGGAGGGAAATTTGGGGCTTTTGGCTTAAACCTGAGATTCTCCGGGGATGCAGCCCACTTGCCTCCCCAGTTAGGAGGGTTCTGGGGGAAATTTGAGAGGTTCTCACCCACAGCATGAGGGAGGGTACTGACTTTTTCTCCCAATGATTAGCCTGATGTTCCACCATTTATTATTATTATTATTATTATTATTTTAATTTTTGAATTAAATTTATTGGGGTAGTATTGGTTAATACCATTATATAAGTCTCAGGTGTACAATTTCATAATACAACATCTGTGTCCTTCATTGTACGCTCACTGCCCAGTCTTGTCCCCTTCCGTCCCCATTTATTTGATTCCTTTTCCCTTATTTGTCCTTCCCCCACCCCCTCCCCCTCTGGTAACCACCACTCCGTCGTCTGTATCTACGAGCTTGTCCTTCGCTTTTGGTTTTATAACCCACATGCGCGTGAAGTCATACTGTTCTCGTGCTTTTCCATTGACTTATTTCACGTAGCACGATACTCTCGAGATCCAACACGATTTATTACACAGTCCATTCTTTCTCCATTCATTTGAAATGCTAGCAGTATCACATATGAAATCTTTAGACCTGCTTACATCTCTTTCTGGGCTTTTTGCCTTGTTTTGTTGACTGTTCCTTTGGGTGCTAATATCATATTTTCTTAATGATTTTAATATACTTAAGAATCTGGTTGAACAATTCCTTCTTATTGGTTTTCTTTTGAAAAACTGTTCTCACAAGTTTATCTTATTTTTAAAACTAGACTTTATTTTTTAGGACAGTTTTAGATTTACAGAAAAATTGGGAAAATAATACAGAGGTCCCATATACTCTATCCTCAGTCTTCCCTATTATTAATATCTTACATTAGCATACCCACATTTATTAGAATCGCAAGTTTGAGTTTGAAATAATGCCTCGGAAACATTTTGTCCAGGAAAAAAGTTTTTTGGAATTCTGATCAGAATTGTAACATATTGTAAATAAAGTCATTTATTCCAAACCCAACAGCTGTAGATAAAGTACCTACTGTGTGCCAGGCATTGCTGAGAGTTCTGGGGCTCCTCATAGAGTTTGTCGCCTGTGGGCAGCCTTTTCTAGTCAGAGAGTGACCGTGTGTTGTGCATCGATGCCATTTGAAGTCTTCCTGCCCGGGTCTGTGTCTTCGCTTGCTCAAACCTGGGTTCTTTTCTCGTGTCTGCTCCTGTGGGTTGAGTACCTGTGTCTCGTGGTGCCTGGGGGCCTCACGAGACACAGGTACTCTACTTTACCCATTTTAAAGTATACAGTTTCGTGGCTTTTAGTATGTTCCCAGACCTGTGCATTCATCATCACAGTCAGTTTTAGAGAATTTTGATTATCCTAACTCCTGACTTCTAGCTTTTTCTCCCATTACGCCTCCCAGACAGAGGCAGAGAAACCAGGTCAGGTGGCCGGGCACGCTCACGCTGGAAGGCACCTGGAGAGTCTGAAAGTCCGTGACCCACAGGTGCTAGACGGGGATCGGCGGGCAGTGCTGACGGCTTAGGCTTCTGAAACCTGTCGGGACTGTGTGAGTGACCCGTTCTGAGTACGGTGTGGAATCCACGGCAATAGAAGTTGTTTTAGGTTAAAAAGAAGTTAGGAAAATGTCAGCCGCTAGGCCGGACTGGCCTGCAGAGGTGACTTATTCGGCTGGCATGGTGGTTCACGACATTTTGAATTCGCCATCAGTACTGAAAAAAATCGAGGAATTCACCCCTAAACTCCTGACTTCTAGCTTTTTCTCCCGTTACGCCTCCCAGACTGAGCGCCGGCAGCTGTGTATCAGTAGACGTGGGCATCACTTTTCCTCTTGGAGGCGTTAAGAGAAAAGCGAAGCCCCGCCCACTTCATTCCGTCGTGTAACAACCGCGTGTCCCTTGTGTGCACTGGAGCTCGTGGCCAGGGAAGACTCCTGCTCACCTGTCAGGTCCCAGCTGGAGCAGCGCTGGCTTTGGGCAGCCTTCCCTCATCCCCTGGCCTGGCGAGGGCAGGTCCCCAGGCCCGCATCGCAGTCCTCAGGTGTAGTTATTCGCTTCTTTCCTTGCCGTGCTGTAGGCTTCGTGCGGGGGCTGCTCCGTCTTGTTCACAGATCGGCCCTCGGCCTCTAGCCCGTGTCTGGCACAGAGGAAGGGCTCATTAAACACTGAGTGAGTGACGGTGGGAGTCTTCTGTCCTCGGCTGTCTTCCTCAGCCCCTCATACGGCGTTCTCCTCCCAGGCTTGCAGAATGACCACAAGGCGGTGATGAAGCGGGTGGAGGAGGCCCTGCACCAGCTGCACGCCCGGGACAAGGAGAAGCAGGCCCGGGACACGGCCGAGGCCTGCGAAGAGGCCATGAGCCGCGACCGGGGCCGGAGCGAGGGCCTCAGCCCCCCGCAGGCCTTCGCCAGAGTGAACAGCATCAGCCCCGGCTCCCCCGCCAGCATCGCGGTAAGCCAGGGCCCAGCCACCTAAATCTCACCCAGCTCTGAGAGCATGTGGTTCTGTCTTTCCAGGCCGCCCCGCCCGGCCCCGAGGCCACCTGACCCACGGCACCCACTGGGGGCCCAGCCTCGTGCTGGCACCAGGGTTTTGGAGAGGCGTCCACCCCTGCTGCCCACCAAATTGTCCATCACCACGGTCCAGTTTAGAGACAGTCAAGTTTAGCTGGGCACTGAGTAATAGACACAAAATGACAGCAGCTGCCGCTTCCTGGGTATCCTGCCGAATGAGTATATTTGAAAAAGTTTTAAACAGCTTTTTGAGATATAATTCACATACATAAAATTTACCCATTTTAAAGTATACAGTTTCGTGGCTTTTAGTATGTTCCCAGACCTGTGCATTCATCATCACAGTCAGTTTTAGAGAATTTTGATTATCCTAAAAGGGATCCCTGTACTGATTAGTCAGACCCTTCCCAGCCCCCATTTCCCCCAGCCCCCAGCAGCAACTGGTTTGCTTTCTGTCTCTATGAAATTGTCTATTCTAGACATTTTATATAAAGGGACTCATACATTATGTGGTCCTTTATGACTGGCTTCTTCCAATTACTATCACATTTTCAAGTTCATCCATTTTGGAGCATGTATCTCTATTTCGTTCCTTTTGACAGCTAAGTAATATTCCATTGTATGGCTAGGCCACATTTTGTCTATCTATTCATGAGTTAATGGACATTTTGGTTTCTATTTTTTGGCCATTATGAAAGAGGCCGCTGTGAACATCACGTGCAAGTTTTTATGTGAAAATGCATTTGAGATTTAACCCTGCAGCCACCTTCTGTAGTTGGTACTAATCTTTACCCCATTTCACCCATGAGGACAAGCCTCAAAGACTGAAGTAGCTTGTGCCAGAACACATAGCTCTGAAGAGGTGGAACTGGGTCCTGAATCCAGGTCCCGCTGGTCCTCTTATGATCACAGGACTGTGAGTTGCACACCCGTCTCCGCAGCATCCAGCACAGTGGCCTGTGACAAATATGTGTTAAAGGGATGAATGGATTGTGGCTGTGTTCTCAGAACAAAAGGGTCACACTAGTCCTGGGTCAGCTTTGTGCCTGTGGCTGCTTGTTTGGGGGCTTCTAGGGCAAACGTCTAAATTCTGACCCCTGGACAAAATAGGTGCAGACTGGCTTGCCTCCTCTTGCCCTTGAACCTGAGCCAGGACACCAGAGAGCAGCATTTGGCTTTTCCCCACGTGTCTCAAGGCCTCTGCAACTGCCAGCTTTTATCAGACATTGGGTAGACCTGGCTGTCTTCTAGATCTGCACTAGAAGGAGCCTCCTGGAGGAGATGGCTCAGTTATCCACACCCCCTCACCCCCCCGCGCTCCTGGATGAGGTGTCTAAATCCCCGACTGCTTCACTTTGCACTTGCCGTTGTCCCCTGTAGAAAACAAGCTCTCGACCTTGACATTGAATTGGGTGTGGAAGGGTAAGGAGCACCAGAAGCACATTTAACCTCTAGCCTGGTTTAACCTCTAGCCATTTCTCTTCTCTCTATAGGGTCTGCAAGTGGATGACGAGATTGTGGAGTTCGGCTCCGTAAACACTCACAATTTCCAGTCTCTGCAAAACATTGGCAGTGTGGTGCAGCACAGCGAGGGGGTGAGTTGGGGGTTACGTGGCATCTGGTCAGCGACCCTAGAATTGCCAGGGCCAAGAAACGTTGACAGGGGCCTTTGACTGCTGCCTTCAAAGTGCTGTTACTCAGGCACAGTGCCCACTGGGCCTTTGCGCTTGCCGTTCCCTCTGCCGAGAATGCTTTTCCTCGCTCATGTCCCTCGTCCCCCTTACCTCCCTCATCTTGTGCAAGTGACACCTCAGTGAGGCCTTTCCAGACACCTTATCTAGACTACCCCTCCCCTACTTCCTGTCCCCGTTTCATTAAACAGCGTTTCTCACCGTGCGGATGGACTGCAGCTTGTCCATCCGCTGCCTTGTCAGTGAACACGTGTTATTTCCCATTTTACGCCAGTGCCAACAGCCACGTATACTTGTTCGCAACTGTGGACACACGTGGGCTCGTCTTGAGAAAGAAAAGAACTGCAGGCTCTCAGTCTGTGCACACTTAAAATTTTAATAGGTAATCTGAAGCAGTTTACTAATTTATACCGAGTGTATCATACTGTCAGTGGTACTCCGTATTACGTATCGGTCTTCCAATACCTGTGCTAACATGTCGTTTTAACCTGTATTTTCCTGATTACCAGTGAGGTTGAGTATTTTTTTACATTTTCATTAATGTTTTTGTATTTTCATTTCTGTGAATTGCCTGTCTGTTTTTTCCCATTTTTTGCTACTGGATTATTTGTCCTTTTACAAAATCGATTTGTAGGAACTATATATATTCTAGATATTAAACCCTTGCCAGTTTACATGTTGCATATGTTTCTCCTGGTTAGCTCCTAGTCTTTTAACTGTGTTTATGGTGACTCTGATTACTTGAAAGATTTTTTTAAAAATATGTTTAGACATCCATTTTTGTTGAATTTATTAATAGTACATTAATAGATGGTGTTCTTCCCTGCCAAAACCATACCCGAGAATTTAAAGAAACATGGAGTAATGCACGGTAGCACAGTATTATTCAAACAGTAGTATATTAAAACCTGACATGTGTGCATTTTGACGATTTCAGTCCTTAAAAATATAATAAGAGTTGGAATTCAAAATTGGCTGCAGCTTTCCACTTTCTGGCATAATCATCTCGGCTCATCTCTCAGTTACGTCACCCTAACGAAAGTTTTTTTGGCGAAGATTCATACTTTGCAGGTGGAAAATGGAGCTCAGAGCCCACAGAAATTATTTACTAAAGGTTTTGGTTCCCAAGGGAAACCTTCCGTTTAACCAACAATTCTGAGTTTGTCTTGTGCCCACTCGGGTCCTGCTCATCTACGTGTGACTCATGAGAAGGCGGGCGTCGGGCCAGGAACAGTGAGCCGGGGCCTGTGCCCCACTGTTCAGGCCTTCGTTCCCACAGTGACACCTTCACTGAGTCTGTATGTGTGTGGAAGTTTCACATTTTGATTTTGTGAAATTCATCAGTTTTTTTGCTTCGTAGCTTTTGCATTTTGTGTCTGCTTAAAGAAGTTCTAGTTCTTTTATTGTTTAGTCTTTGTTCTTCATCTGGAGTTTATCTTTTATTTTTTATAATTTTATTGAGGTATAATTCACATACCAGACAGTTCACCCATTTAAAGTGCATCATTCAGTGGTTTTCGGTATATTACGCATCCATTATTACATTCGGTTATAGAACATTTTCATCGCCTCGTACCGAAACCTCATACACCTTTGCAGTCGCTCCCCATTCCCCCCATATCCCCCCAAACCCTGGAAAGCACTAAACTACTTTATGTCTCTATGGATTTTCTTATTCTAGACATTTCATAGAAATGGGATGACCCTACAATATGTGATATTTTGTGACTGGCTTCTTGCACTTAGCATGATGTTTTCAAAGTTCATATTGTAGCATATCGGTACTTCATTCCCTTTTATGGCTATCCCATTGTTTGGATAGACCACGTTTTATTTATCCATTCATCAGTTGATGAATATTTGGGTGGTTTCTAATTTTTGGCTATTGTGAATAATACTGCTAGGAGCATTCTAAGTTTTTGTGTGGACATTTGTTTTCATTTCTCTTGAGTCCATTTCTGTGAATGGCGTGAGGTAGGGCACCACACTTTTTTTTTTACCCCCAAAGGATAGTTGTCCCAGAACCATTTATCAAATAGTTAATACTTTACTCACCCGTTTATATCACCTCCTGTTTTACATATCGAATTCCTATCTGTGAGAGTCTTTATTCTGTTTTGGTCTCTCTTTTTCTGAACCTTTCTTGGCTTCCCTGGAACAAATCTATTTTCTGCTTCCCTTTTTCCCTTTACCATAAAGGGGGTATTATTTTTCGATTGATGAGTAAAAAAAAATTGATCCCCCAAATCAGCAGCTTAAAACAACAAACATTATCTCACAGTTTCTGAGGGTCGGACATCCAGGAGTGTTTTAGTGGGGCGGTTCTGGCTTAGGGTCTCTAAGAATAAATATATTCTTAGGCTCCTTATAGGTCTATAAATCCTTTTTTTAATTGAGGTATAATGGACATATAACATTATATTAGTGTCAGGTATACAACAAAATGACTTAGTATTTGCATAGACTGTGAAATGGTCACTACAATAAGTCTAGTTACCATCCATCACTACGCATAGTTGCAACATTTTTTTTTCTTGGGATGAGAACTTGTAAGATTTATTCTCTTACTTAGCAGCTTTCAGATATGCAGTACAGTATCATTACGTGCTATAACATACAGCGTGGCAACTATAGTTAGTAACGCTGTGTTAATCAGTCTTTTCACAAGTAGTCATTAAATGTTTTTTAGCAATAGAACCTTCTCTTCAAGTGAAATTTCCTGGGGAATTCCAGTATATCAAACAGATACCAGCTGAGCTGCTGGGATGGGCTGGAGGAGGGCCTCACCCCTGCAAGGCCCTGCGGTCCCCAGGAACCAGAGCCCGGCTTGAGAATCAACGCCCTGAGTTTCCGTGGTCTGCTCCGTGAATTAAAAAAATCATAAACCCCCCCACCACGTTATATTGTTAGATATTTAGATAGTTTCCAATTTTTTGGAAACCTAGAAATTAATGCTCTTATAGACATATCTGTTTCTTTAGATAACTTTCTAAAGGTGAGTTTCTGGATCAAGTGCATATATACATATGTAAATATATGTATGTATTTTCAAAGGAAAAACCTTAAAAAAATTGTCTATTATTAAAAAAAATGCATCTTTTATTCAGGCATAAAAAGGAATGGAGGACGGACATACTATAACGTGGGTGAACCTTGAAAGGGTTTGTGCTAAGTGCAAGGAGCCAGGTACAAAGGGCCACATATTAGAGAATTCCATTTATGCGAAATGTCCAGAATGGGCAAATCTACAGAGACAGAAGGTAGATTAGTGGTTGCCGGGGGCCGGGGAAGGACGTGGCAGGGAGTGACTGACTGCTGATGGGTACGGGGTTTCTTTTTGGATGGTGAACATTCCGGAACTAGATAGTGGTGATGGGGGTGCAAATCTCTGGATATAGTAAAACCCACTGAATTATGTACTTTATTTATTTTTTGAATTTTATACTTTAAAATGATGAGTTTTATGATATGTGAATTACATATCAATATAATGAATATTTAGTCTAAAAAAGTCACACAGTGCAAAGTGTTTCAAGTAAGAGTGAAAGTCTCGGGTCTCTCCCTGCACAGCACCTTTGCTGCTCTGTTTGAATCCTGGGCAAGGTGCTGGCTTTACAACAGGGAACAAAAGAGATCAAGAGAGGGTCCTTGCCTTGGGAGCACTTCGGTGGGGAGGCAAGCCTTAGTCATGTGACCTCGGATACGTAATGAATTACACACTGTGATGAGTGTTCCGAAGGAAAAGTTCAAGGGAGCTAGGACAGCAAATAATGGGGTCTCGATTTAGTCTGGGGTTGAAGAAGAATGTTCCTAGGACGTGACTCGTAAGTAGATACTGGCGGGGAGCGGGGCCTTCCAGCAGGGTGTGGCCCTGAGGCGGGGGACTAGAGAAGGCTGGTTGCAACTCTGTTTTTTCCCTGAGGAGCAGTTGGGAGCCGGGCACACTCCCCAGCTGGAGAGTGTAAGCAGCTTCGTGTCTTGAAAGGATTTCTCCGCATCCTCGGGAGAGAGCTGACTGGAAGGCCGACAGAGTCTTAGCAGCTCGGTCAGGACGTGACGGTAGCTTTGACGAACGGCCTCCGGGTGGAAGGAAGTGAGCAAACGAGAGAGACATTTAGGATGTAAAATAGGCCTTAACACGACACCGTGTCAGGGATGAAGGCTGTCATTTCCAGAACTGGAAGCACATCGGCGTGTCCCTCACACTCTTTCTCGGTCTGTAGTGACGGCTTTTTGAAAAAGAAGACACAAACAAGACGTACTGTACATACTATTCTAGCTTCCTGCCCTGTGAAAGGATTTCCACCTCAGTGTGCATCTGTCTGCACCACATTCTGCTGGTTTGCCACCTTTTATTTAGCCAGCCCCCACACTGGACATTTAGGGCGTTTCCATTGTTTGGCCATCGCAGACAATGGCGTAGTGAACATTCTTGTCGCGTATGAAAGTATCTGTCAATTACTGGATCAAAGGCAATGTACATTTATAGATTTTTTTTTTAAATAATTTTTTATTTTTCCATGACAGTTGACATACTACTCCGCCACCTTGACCAGAATCCCAACATGTGCAGATGTGATAGATGTTCTCTTACTCTAAACTACTAGTGCTTCTCTCGGAAGTGACCCCCATTAACAATTTTTTGTATATCTCCCAGAAAAGTTTGTATGCACCAAGCAACACATATGTCCATTTAGAAAGTACATTCAAGTGGGTTCATATTTTGCTGGGTTTTTTTTTTTTTTTTTTACTAAAACTGCTTCGTTCACTATATGTTTGAACAAAACCTAATTGAGGGATATTTTGGGTGTTTTCAGTATCTGAATTTATAAACAGTCCTGGAATGGAACATTTAGTTCATATATCATCTTGTGCTTTTGCAAAATGTATCTTCTGTGCATCATTTAAAGATTGTCTTGGGAGGAGAGCGATTTGCTTCTGCAAGAGGATGGTACCCATGTGCAGCCCCACTGGCTGCCCCAGGAGTGCCACGCGCCCCACACTCTGCCCAGCTGCAGGACTATTATGCTTAACATAAGCAAGCGTTCTTACAGGTCTGATGGGAAAAAAGCGGTACCTCAGCATTGTAGCCCGAATCTCTCTGAGTGCTAATGAAGTTGAACAACAACAAAAAAATGAGCTTATTTCCCTTTCAGAAGCCCCTGAATGTGACAGTGAGCCGCAGAGGGGAGAAGCACCAGCTCCGACTCGTCCCAACACGCTGGGCTGGCAAAGGCCTGCTGGGGTAAAGTACCTGTTCCCACATACTCACACTGCAGTGTCCGCTGCGTGTTTGTTGGACGTAAAGCTGTGGGAAGCGGGGGTGGGGAGTTGGGGGTTATGGGGAAGCGACAGGAGTCTTCAGCTTGCCCACAGAACTCATGATGAGTC
This sequence comes from Pteropus medius, assembly GCF_902729225.1. Taxonomy (NCBI): domain Eukaryota; kingdom Metazoa; phylum Chordata; class Mammalia; order Chiroptera; family Pteropodidae; genus Pteropus; species Pteropus medius. The sequence continues at coordinate 4,924,484 of NW_024348242.1, read as the reverse complement.
CTTGGGGCAGGAGTGAGATTGCAAGCGTGGAGGTGGAGGGAGGCCTGTTCTCTTGGTTCTCTCTCTAACTGGGCACTTGCCACCCTGAACGCGCCTGATCTCGTAAGCTAAGCAGGGTCGGGCCTGGTTGCTACTTGGATGGGAGACCACCTAGGAAGACCGGGTACAGCAGGCGTTAAAAAAAAAGAGAGAGAATGAAAGAACGAAGGTGAAAAGCTCCGAAGGGCTCACCTGATCTTCCTGAATGGAGCCACCGGACTCACGCTGTCTCTTTCCTCTTTTTCTTCCAGCTGCAACATTGTTCCTTTGCAAAGATGATTGGCCCCAGGGAACAGTAACAAGAAGCCTCTTCCCTTGCCCTGGACTGTGGGGTCGAGTGGGATTTCTTCTTTCCTTTTCTCCCTAAAGCTTAAGGACCTGAAGGAGGTTGGAAGCCTGAACCTCTAGGTGGTGGCAACGCGATGGCCTCCCAGTGTAATCTCGGGATTTAAGGCATTGTTACAAGCCTCATTTGTGTTTAGCATCAGTTGCAAATTAGACCGTGCCCTATATGGGAATCTTCTCTGGGCAAATGGGCGGGAGTTATTCTGGCAGGTGCTGATGCGACTTTATTCTTTTTGGATTTTTTTTCCCCCAAATAAACAGTTTTATAGTGCTGATAAGACCTTGTTATCACTCCAGCTGAATTTCTTGTGAACCTCTCAGACAAAGCTTAGACAGGCGTCAGAACAGCCTCATAGAAAGTTGGCCAGAGCAGACCAACACTTGCACCAGCGTCACACTTGACTAGCATCTCAGGAACATCATCCTTTAGTGAACGGGGTTTCCATGCGTCAGGCTGCCCCATCTGCATCTGCACTGAGGCATCGCTGCTCTGGATACAGAAGTTGCATCCTCGACAGTGGACCTCAGAGCCCCGATGATTCTCCCTAAGAAGAGGGAAACCAGGAGGCCCCCAGGCAGCCCAGCGCGGCACCAGCTTTTCCGGTCCGTAACCCACCAGCGGGCAGCAAGCCCCCGTCACTTCTAGAATAAAAACCTTGCAAATTGGCTTCTAATTTGGCTTTTTATATTTGAACCTTGCCATGCCCTCAGATCAGCACTGTTCTGTAAACCAAAGCGGGCTTGACACCACTGATGGGAACAGGCAGCGTGTGCACATCTCACCCTCGGACATACCAATTCCTCCTTCGCCATGGCAAAATGGGTTTCAGTGATTCCTAGTGACTAGTCTCACTCCCTTTCTCTCTTCACTGTGTCACAGTGTTTATTTCCAGTCGATGCAGACGACTTTCTCAGAGATCTGGCATATTCTGCTGAGGCTTGCTCGTGTTCCTTGGGACTAGATCGTGTTGCTTGGGTTGGATGCAGATACTAGCTTGCCCCGACGGGTGTCAGTACCAGGGTGTGCTTCCAGCCGTGGGTTCTCGTGCTTCACCTGAAAGCCTTCCTGTCGTGTCTTCCCCAAACTGTCCTCCGGTGCGTCCTCACATAGTCCCCTCTTGGGAGCCACAGACGTGCCACGTTTACCAATGTTTGCTGTTTAAATCGTGTTCTAATTCCAAGTGTTTTCCAGTCTTTGTATAAGCCCTAGACTATAATAAACACAGCTTATCCTATTCAGTTTATCCCTCTTTTTTGAGATCGTATGCATATTAACCAGTATGGGGGCATGGGGGCGGGAAGGATCTGTTACATTCTAAAATGAGAACTACAGAGAGTCTTCTGCATCAGCGCCTTTGGCGGGTTTCCTGCCTGCCAAAGAAACAGGATGGATAGAAACAGGATGGCCACGTGTGCCGTCTCCTGTGAGGTTCTAGGGGTGGGTCACTTAGAGGTAGGAAGGTCCAAATGGATTAAACCAAACTGGTTTTGCAGAAACGTTTTTTGGTAAGTACAGTGAGGTAATGCGACCTATATAATATTTAACTCCAGTTAGCTAAAATTCTCTGCAGAACACGTAGTGCCCGGGTGAGGACAGATGTGTGTGGCGTCTGTGAGACAGGGGGATTTAGTTTGCTTTTGGCAAAGAGAATTTTATCAAACAGTTCCTAGTGCTTCACTTAATCTCGTCCAGCCTTAAGGTCAAACTTGCTAGTATTGGCCGCCGCAGCTTCTCTGCGGACAGCGCCAGAGTTGAAAGGATGGGAGGAAAGAGGAAGGGGAGACCAGGAAAGCAAATTTCACCGCAGGAGTCGCGTTGGTGCCTTTCCCCTGGCGGCCGGCAGGGGGCGCGCCGGCCACGCTCGCGGACGCTCTGCGCACACGTGATCGCCGTTCACCTCTGATTTTACCGCCCGTCGCCCACGGCGGCGTCGGTTACCATGGGGACGGGCTTGGGTGGCAACCGTAACTAGGGAGCCGGTGGAAGAGAAAGCAGCGGCAGCTGGAGGCCGGGGAGGCGGCGCAGGGGTCCAGGCGGGGTCCAGGGCGGCGGGACGACTCTGGCCTTTGACCATCTGGGCGGGCGCGCTCTGTGAGTCAGGGGCGGAGCCCACGGGGGGACTCGGGTGGGGGGCCCAGCAAAGCGGGGCCCCACTGGGGCCTCGAGTGGGGCGGGGCCCAGGGCGGAGCAAGGGGCTGCGCGCGGGCTCTGTGCGCCCCACGGACCCGCACACCTGCCGCGCCTCTCCTGGCAAAGTTTGGCAGTCGGAAGGGGCTCGTGCTAGCGGTCCTTGACTTGAAATCGATTTTTCAGGTGGGGGAACAGCGTCAGAGAGGTCTGCTTCTTACTAGTTGTGTGATCTTGAAAAAGTCACGTCGACTCTCAGAGCCTCAAGTTTGTTGTAAGGACTAAATGAAAGAATATATTAAAAGGCTTTTAAACTTTTTAAAACAGTGGCTACTATTTCTCGCATCCCTACGTGATGCAACTGTGTTGAGCATTTTACGTCGGTCATCTCATCTAATCTCCACAGTAACCTCAGAATATAGGGTTATTTTTATTTTGCCTATGAGCAAATTTAGACTTTGTGGGGTAAAGTGACTTACCCAAGGTCACAGAGCAAGTGAGCAGGGAAACTGGGGTGCTAGCAGAGGCTGGCTGCAAAGCCCATACTTTTAACCACTAAGCTACACTGCTTCTTTCCTTAGTCATATTAGAATTGTCGCTAATACCTGTGTTGTACATTTTGCAGCCTTTGGGAATAGGAATATGTTTAAATGAATTAAAAGGCTCTGAAGTTATTCCTAGAAAGATGAGAGGCCCTGGGATCAGTATTTTCAAAATTTGGGAAAGGTTTTCCCAGGAGTATGGCATTGTTTTTATTCCCGTGGAAAGAATCCAGAGCTGGTATTGCACATTTCATTAATAGGTTAGTGCACCAAGGAATCAAAATGAGAGACGGAGGGCCCTGCTGATTATCGTGGTCAAATTTCTTTAGAGGGAAGTCCACAGAGGAGAATGTCAGACGCAGAGGAAAATCCACTAGAAGCAGAAGAAGATGGAGAAACAGAAATGGAAGAAGAAGAATATGACACAAATTATTATAAAGAGGTAGAAAATATGCAACAGGAATCGAAAGATGACACAGTAGCATGGGGAGACTCTCAGGAAGAAGAGGAAGAGGGAGAGGAGGAAGGAGAAGAGCAGGAAGAGGAAGAGGAGAAGCGAGAGGAAGGAGAAGAGGAGGAAGGGGAGGAGGAAGAAGAAACTGTCAGTGCAAGTGAATTAGAGGAAGATTCTGGAACAGCCCAGGAGGAGGTGGCTGCAGGGATTCAGGAAGAAACCACAGCGGAGCTCCAAGGAGCCACCAAGTCCACGATCAGTGTGGAGAGACTTACATCGACTGATTACCAGTCAGCTATGTCAGAAACTTTTTCAGTAAGTAGTAATTGTCATTCATTCATTCATTCATTCATAATCATTAATTGAATGCTTCCGATATGCCAGGCTATGGGGATACAAAACCAAGTAAGACGCAGTCCATCCTCTAAAGGAGTTCTAGGGTGTGTAGGGAGGCAGACCCATAACTAAACATTATAGAATAATATGCTAAGTGACCGGTCGGCCTTTTGGAACCAACCAGTGCACCTTACAATGACTTTGCTATTGCGGGTCTGCTAGTAGCCCAGGAATAAACCCGACATGCCCGTGGTTTCTGTTATCTAAGCACAAAATGTCGCAGGCTCCTTTTTAAAACGCTTTGTAATTCTAGAGTGAGGCTAACACCGAGAATGGCTGATTAGGAAAAGAAAGGAAAATAAGCGAGAGAATGTAGCAGCACAAACTGTATTTGGAATCACAATCTCTCTTAATTTCTTTTTTTTTTTAAGCAAACCTATAGTGCCAGTGAGTCGAAGCACTCGTTACAATCAGAGCATCCAAGAAGCCTGGGCTCACAATTAGAATTTCTTGGTTTGGATCTAACCAGTTCTGAGGAACAAGAGACGGATTCCGCCGAAAGATGGCTGTCAGACGAGCCTGGGGAGAAAACCAGCCAGATGCCCCAAGACGAACCGGAACAAGACAGAGGAGGTTTGGAACCAGAAGGGGAGAAAAAGAAAGAAAAAGTGGTCTCTTACTTCATCGAGGAAAAAGAGTTCCAGCCCAAAGCCATCGTCTCAGAGGACTCCCTGGTGTCCACCACCACCGAGGACATGTTGTTTCAAAAGAATGACAGTGACAGCGTGTATCCCTTGGTAAGCATAACGTGCTTTTGTCCCCCGCCCGGTGCTTTGAGAGTATAGATGGGACAAGAGGGGACTTTTATGCATATGGGAAAAAATACCACCAGAAAGATTCTTTTTAAACTAATAAGAGACTCATGTCTTTTTTTTTTTAACATCTAATAGACTGTATTTCTTTATTTTTAAAAAGATTTTTTAAAAACTATAACCAACATACAATATTATATTAGTTTCAGGTGTACACCCTAGTTATTCAACATTTATATAGCTCAAGAAGTGATCACCGTTAAGTCAGGCAACCATGTGACACCGTACGTGCTGTCACCGTGTTATCGACCGCATCCCCCGTACTGCACATCGCATCCTCGTGACTGACTCGTTTTATGCATGAAAATTTGAACCTTATTCCCCTTCACCTTCCCCCGCTTTTCTAACTTTTTAATTACAGTTGACATTCAGTATTATTTTATATTAGTTTTGGGTGTACAGTATAGTGGTTAGACATTTATATAATTTACGAAGTGATCCCCCCTGACTGATGTGGTACCTGCCTGGCACTGTGCATGTTTATAACCATGTGACTGACTGTATTCCCTTTACATCCCCATGACTTTTTCGTAGTTAATTTGTACTTTCGTAGTCAATTTGTACTTCTTAATTCCGTCACCCTTTTCACCCCGTCCCCAACACCCCTCGCACCCGGTAACCATCAGCTTGTTCCCTGCATCTAGGAGTCTGTTTCTGTTGTGTTTGTTCATTTATTTTGTTCTTTAAATTTCACATGTAAGCAGGATCATGTGATTTTTGTCTTTCTCTGTCTGACTTATTTCACTTAGCATAATACTTTCCAGGTCCATCTATGTTGTCGCAAATGGTAAGAGTTCATTATTTTTTTATGGCCGAGTAATATTCCGTTGTATATATGTACCACAACTTCTTTGTCCAATCACCTATCAAAGGGCACTTAGGTTGCATCCATATATGGCTGTTGTAAATCATGCTGCACTAAACATAGGCGTTATACATCTTTTCGAATTAGTGTTTTGGATGTCTTTGGATAAATATCCAGAAGTGGAATTGCTAGGTAGTTCTATTTTTAGTTGTTCTATTTATTTATTTATTTATTTATTTATTTATTTATTTATTTATTTATTTATTTATTATTAGGGCGACATGGGTTAATGAAATCCAGGAAGTTTCAGGTTATTTTTAGTTTTTTGAGGAAACTTCATACTTTTTCCTCTGGCGGCTGCCCCAGTCTGCAGTCCCACCAACAGTGCACAAATTTTACCTTTTCTCCACATCCTCGCCAACACTCATTGTTTGTTTATTATTGACGATGGTCATGCTAACACGCGTGAAGTGACATCTCATTGTGGTTTTAATTTGCATTTCTCTGGTGATCAGCAATGTTGAGCATATTTTCATATGCGTATTGGCCATTTGTACGTCCTCTTGGGAGAAAGGTCTATTCAGGTCCTCTGCCCATATTTTAATTGGATTGTTAGTATTTTTGGTGTTAAGTTGCATGAGTTCTTTATATATTTTGGATATTAACCTCTTATCACATGTATCATTGGCAAATATCTTCTCCCATTCAGTAGGTTGTCTTTTCATTTTGTTGATGGTTTCCTTTGCTGTGCAAAAACTTTTTAGTTTGGCGTATTCCTGTTTGCTTATTTTTTCTTTTATTTCTCTTGCCCGAGATGACGAATCAGAAAAAAATACTACTAAGAGCCATGTCAGAGAGTTTACTGCCTATATTTTCTTCTAGGAGTTTTATGGCTTTGGGTCTTACATTTAAGTCTTTAATCCATTTTGAGTTTTTTCTTATATATGGTGTAAGAAGGTGCTCTTCTTTAATTTTTTTGCATGTATCTGTCCCGTTTTCCCAACACCATTTATTGAATAGACTATTTTTACCCCATTGTATATTTTTTCCTCTTTTGTCACAGACTTAATTTACCATACAGGAGTGGGTTCATTTCTGGGCTCTCTGTTACGTTCCATTGATCTATGTGTCTGTTTTTATGCCAGTACCATGCTGTTTTGATTACCGTAGCCTTGTAGTATAGTTTGATATCAGAGAGTGTGATACCTCCAAATTTGTTCCTTTTTCTCAAGATTGCTGTGTCAATTGGGGTCAATTTTTTTTTGGCTCCATATGAATTTTAGGATTATTTGTTCAAGGTCTGTGAAAAATGCCACTGATGTTTTGATAGAGATTGCGTGGAATCTATACATTGCTTTGGGTAGTATGGACATTTTAATGACGTTAATTCTTCCTATCCATGAGTACGGTATATACTTCCGTGTATTTGTATCTTCTTCCGTTTCTTTCTTCAGTGTCTTATAATTTTCCGAGTACAGAGACTTTTGTGTTTTAAAGCTCAGTTCGGAGCTCCGTCTGGACATGGGCGACAGAATGCAGACGTGAGCGCCACAGCTGGGTTCATTAGAGCTGCTCAGCAGGCGGGAGATTCTGCGCAGAGCCTGTCTGTGGCACAGGGCGCTGTTTTTTGTTGGAGCCTCAAAACCCGTCTTTCCGTCTCGGTCTCCCCTCTGCATCCTCCCCGCTCCTCTTCCCTCTCCCTCCCTCTCCTCGCCTCCCGTGCCTCAACTGGCTTGACATCTTTACAAAGCTCCCCAAACCATCACACTCTCCTAAAACTGTCCATTCCCACGCGGATCAGAAGCGAATGGCGTGGAAAAGAGAAGCCACTGCGAAAAGCACCAGGCAGTCCGAAGGGATCTGCCTTTGCTGCCACTGACGATATCCCCAGAGGCTCCATCTGTGGAATACAAATATTACCATTTACCAGGAGAAGGGAGAAGAGGGATTTTTTTTCCTTCTTCCTCCATCTGCTGTTTTCTGAAAATTGTTTCTCAGGATTTATCTCCTTCCCCACCGCCCCCTGCCCCTTTCCCTGTAAAGGTATGCGTTTTGGAGATTTGTAAGTGATTGAGTGTCTATAAAATGCTTGATGTAGTTCCTAACTCACGGTGAGCCCTTGACAAGTGTTAACAACTAGGTGATGGTGATGACGATGGTGATGGGAAAATGCCGAGTGGGAAACGCAGACACCTGACCTCCTCCTTCCTTTCTTAGATTTGGCTCCTCCAAGCAGCGGGGTTAAAGGTTAAAGCTTGCGGTTGCTCATTCTGAAAGAAAGAACCGCTGCGTTTTAGAGCCCCTGAAGACTTTTGTCTTGAGTAACCAGCGAACAAGAAATCAGAGACTGTCACTACTGAGGGGAAGTGATTTGACCAGAGCCACTGCCTGGGTTTGGGTCCCCGTTAGCCTCGGGCTCACTGCCGAACCGAAACTTCCCTAGACTGTCTTCCTTTGCAAATTTGTTTACCTCCTTGAGTACACCTTCTTTCTTTCCTCTTTCCCTTTGCCTTTATTATTTTTTTTTCTTTTTGTTAAAATTAATCGGTTTTATTTATAAAAAAAATTAAACAAAGGCAAAGATTCCTCTTCTTTCACACACACCCCCACCCCAATCCCACTGGCCTGAGGCGACTCCTGTGGTAGTTTGGTATAACCGTGTGTCTACCCAGACCTTCTTCTGTACACGTACAAACATGTTATCTGTGTGCTTGTGTGTGCGTGTGCACACACCGCGCACATTTAGTTTTTTAGTTTTCTTTTTTACCAGTGTGATATTATGTATTTCTGCAAAATATTTTATGTATGTCGGTGTATGTATATCCACGTCCTCATTTGAATTCACCTGTTCTCCGATTGACGGCCATTTACGCGGCTTCTCATTTCTTGTTCTCACTAACGCTACTTCAGAGCGTGTGCTCCTCCATCTCTCTCTGTGTCCGCGGCACCCTACTTTTCCCTCGGGGTCCCCTGCCTCATCCCCAAGGCCTGTAATAACCACTCTGCTCATGGTCAACGGGCGTAACCGTTGCTGCCATCTTTAGCCAAGAGACAAGCTATCGTACGTTTACGAGAGGGAACCTATCGAAATCTGGTTTTGACAGTTTTGTTTTCCACTTCGCCGCAGTTTAGAAAAAGATCGATGTAGATGGCGGCCCTCTCCACGATCCCTCTCCGTGAATGTTAAAAGGGATGCAAAACGCAGTGGTTAACACGGCGCGACTTCAGTTAACGTGAGCGCTGCTCGAGTTAGGAGACCTGCTACTCCTGAGTGACGTCAGCCTGGCTTTGGCCTTGGAGTTGTGCTTCTACCTAGAGACAGGAGTCTCGTTACAGAAACGTTTTCTTTCTCGTAGCTAATTCGTTAAACGGCAAAAGGAATTTCCAGGATGAATGAAACGCTTTTAGGATTAGCAAGTTTCCAAAAGAACCACCTCATTTGAAGAAATGGGCTTTTAAGAGCCAGCCAGATAAATATTAAATGGTTCTGTTCCTAGAAGTTGCAGCCTGAAACCATCATGATTCCCTAATTCCGCCACTCACGCCCACACGATAAAAGACCCAAGTGTAAATATAAATCTCAGGGAATGAGCAGACGGAAACGGGAGAGAGTGGGGGATGAAGAATGTGGGCGAGAAATCAGCCACATGGCCCATTATGTCTGGGTCGGGAAAAATACATATACATCGCTTTAACCTTCTAAGTTGTTCAAAGATAAGAAAGGTAACTCCCCAGAATTCGGTTTCTATAATTTAACTTACTGATTTTTAGTAACTAATCACGTAGCCATCACTTTAAACACTACCGCATTTGATTAACTGGCCTCAGTTAATTTTTTTAAATAGACTTTATTTTTTTTTTTTTGAGCAGTTTTAGGCTTATAGACAAATCGAGCAAGAGTACAGAGTTCCTATGTACACCCTGTGCCCTCCCCTCCCCGTTTTCCTCCCTCTCGTCGGTGTCTGGCGTTAGGTCCACTGGTGTAGCTGACGAGCCAATACTGATACAGTTGCTATTACAGTTGCTATTAACTGAAGTCCATAGCTTACCTTTGGGTTCATTCCGTCCTTGTGTCGTACACTCCCTGGTCTCTGAGAAATGTGTGATGACATGGATCCAGCATGGCGGTATCACACAGATGGCCTCAGCGCCTGAAAGTCCCCCGCGTCCCACCTGCTCGTCCCTCCCCGCCCCCAGCCACCCCGACCCTGGCCACCGCTCATCTTTTTATTGTCTCAGTCGTTTTGCCCTTTCCGGAATGTCATGTAGTTGGGATCCTACAGTGTGCCGCTGCGTCTCCAGGCTGGCTTCTTTCCCTCAGCAATACGCATTTAAGTTTTCTCCATGTCTTTTTGTGGCTCATGAGCTCATTTCTTTTTATCGCTGAGTAATATTCCATTGTCTGCATAAACCACAATTTGTTTAGCTACAAATTTTTTGTAAAAGACATTGAATACAAAAATATACATAAATTAACTACTATCGAACTAAAAGCAGTAGTCAGGTTTATAGCACCTCTAATTTTTTATTCCATAAATTTTTGGATTTGGATTTATTCTTAGCTACACGGAGTTTTAAAATCCTACCGAGGGAGTTTTGCCTCATTGCGCGTTATCCTTCTAGGGAAAACGGTGAATAAGGACCAATTCCCAGGCTGAGTAAGTGCCTTTCTTGTAACGTGGCTTAGTGGTGTCGTAGTAATTCCATGCTGCACGTTTCATGGAGGAAATGGACACTCACATCGTCAAGTGACATCGCGGTCTGGTGCCAAGCGAGGCCTGGGTCCCGGGAGTGGGAGAATGGTCAGTTGTTTCTGTTTACGGTCGAAGGTTTTCTTTTCTTTTTAAACGGAGATGTAATTCACATACCGTAAGATTTAAAAAAATAATTTTTTTTAAATCGCGGTGAAATACACATAACACACAATTTGCCATCTCAACCACGTTTAAGCACACGCACGGTTCAGTGGCATTAAGCACATCCACACTGCCGTGCAGCCAAGCTTCGGGACTCATCCTGCAAAACTGTCGCCCTGTCCCCAACAAACGACGACGCCCCATTCCCCCCGCCAGCCCCTGGCACCCACCTTCTACTTCTTGTCCCTGTGAATTGGACTACTCTAGGTACCTCCTAACAGGGGCGTCATGCCGTGTTTGTCCTTTGTCACTGGAGTACTTCACTCACATAATATCCTCGATGTTCGTTTATGTCGTAGCCTGTGTCAGAACCTCCTTCCCTTTGAAGGCCGAATAATATTCGCACTTGGTTTATCCTTTCCTCTGTCGATGACACTTGGGTCGCTTCTGTCTCTGGGCCTTTGTGAAATATGCTGCTGTGAGCCTGGGGGTGCTACTCTCCCTTCGAGACCCTGCTGTTAATTCTTTCTGGGCGTATACCCAGAAGCGTCGTTGCCGGAGTACGTGATAACTCGATGGTCGATGTCTTGAGGAACCTCCATCCTGTTTTCTGTAGCAGCTGCAGCATTTCACATGTCCCCCAAGAATGCACAAGGGTTCCCATTCCTCCACATCCCCGCGCGATCTACCCCTTTTAACGAGTCCAACTCATTGGTTTTCAGCGCATTCACAAGGTTCTGCAATCATTGCTACTGTCTAGTTCCAGAACATTTTCATCACCCCCAAAAGACATACACAACCAAGGAGCAGTCACTCCCACTGCCCCTCCCCCAGCCCCTGGCCCTCACCAGGCTACTTCCTGTCTCTGTGGATTTGCCTGTCCTGGACCTTTCATGCCGATGGGGTCATCATGCAACACGTGGTTTTGCGTGTCTGGCTCCTTTCACTTAGCTCGTGTTTTCAAGGGTCATCCATCTGGTACCATGCTGCTGAGGACTTTCTTTTTTTTTTTATCTTATTTTTTATTTTATTTTATTATTTTTAGGCGAGGCAACCCTTGGTTGACCTCAGATTGCAAGGACCTCGTCAGCTTACAATCCCTTATTTTTTATTTATTTTTTACGCCTACAGCACCTGGTCTTCCTAGGTGGTCTCCCATCCAAGTACTCACCAGGCCCGACCCTGCTTAGCTTCCGCGATCAGACGGGATCGGGCTTGTTCGGGGTGGTATGGCCGTAGACTGCCCAGGACTTTGCTGAAGTGATTTCTTGATGCGAAATCCTCCCCCCAGGGGATCGTGCCTGGAGCGCCTAGCGTCACAGCCCTGGGCCAGGCATGCCGTAGTGTCTTGCTGGTTTCACGTCTGTCTTCCAGACCCTGAGCTGGTCATTCGGCTGGAACAGTTCTCTTCCTGTTTACTATATTCGAGACAAGAACCAGAGGGTCCTTCTGTACGCCAGCACCCACACCGCAGTCATCTACAATGTCCTCAGGAACAGTCAGCGCCACCTCCAGGTACGCCCCGCCTTTCCTCCTGACAGCCAGAGACGTGTCTTCACCTCGAGGGCGGCATTTTGTGTTTCGCTCCGAGGCCTGACTTCCTGGAACTGCTCCCCGTCCTCCTACCTGTCTTCTGAACTATAAGCAAATGCCGTCTCTCGAAATCTACTTTATCGTTCCTCCTCTAATCAGAATCAATGTACAAACAGCGTTGGATTTTAATTTTATAGTAATTAAAATTTAAAACATCTTTTTTTTTTTTTTTCTGTAAAACTGTGGTCAGGATAGAGCATGTCGTTGCTACAGAAGTCTGGTCAAACACAAAGGGCTTCAGCAAGGATTGGGACCTAATTCACACTGGGGTTCAGGGGGCTTTGATCCTCTTAGTCATGCCGAGAAGTGGGCGTTAACACCTCCCCCCCCCACTTTACAGAAGAAGAAACTGAGGCTCAGAGCGATTTCTGACTACCCAAGCGTCGCATGAGACCTGGGTCTCCTGACCTGACAGGTGGCGTTGGCTGTCCTGCCAGCCCCCCCTCCCATCCTGCTCCCTCTCTCCCTGACATGTGGACCCCGTTCCTTTTCCTCATTCACCTGCCCAGATGGCATATGTCCTTGGCGTCCATCTGTCCACTGGTTCACCTGATAAACAGTTCCGTGTTACCATTTTCAATTGACATATATTTTATTTTATTTATTTTTTTAGAGGGGGGATGTCTTTTTTTGAAATTAAAAAAATTTTCAATTACAGTTGAGATTCAATATTAGTTTCAGGTGTGCAGCCCAGTGGGGAGATATTTATATAACTTACGAAGTGATTCCCCCAAGTAGGTCTAGTACCCACCTGTCTCCACCGACATATTTTAATAAGGACTTTGCTAAGTTAATGCCCAGATCAAAAACAACACAAAGTCTTTTTCAAGAGTTCGATTGATACTCAGCATTGTGCCTGGGACACGTGGGTGCAATTTAAGGCATTTGCTTTCCCGAGGTCCAGAAATACACGAAAAAGTCAGCGGGCAGCGCCTCTCGGAGCTGAGCTGAGTGCAGCGCTGGGCGCAGCGGTAACCGCAGAGGGGGGAGGGACAGGCAGTGGAGGAAGGCTCAGGGGGCCAGGGAGCCCGCAGTGGGTGGATGGGCTGAGAAAGAGGGAGGCCGGCCGAGCAGGAGTCCAGCCTCCCCAGAAACAGACAGCTGGAAATGGCCTTGACTCTTCATTTCATTCAGCCCACAAATATTTATCAGAACCACCGTGTTTCAGATGATGGGTCTGTCATCGTGAACAAAACGGATCTAGTGCCCCTTCATGGAGCTTACAACCCGGTGGACAGACAGACATCAAACAAGCGAACACATACATATATAAGTATAAATGATGACACGCACTCAGACGGAAATACAAAGATACGAGGAGAGAGACGAATCAAGGGCGAGAGGAGACTTAGGTTAGATTGGGTGGGCAAGGGACCTGAGGGGTGACAATGAGCCGACCGGGACAGGGCCAAGTGAGCGAGGGGAGTGAGCGAAGGGAGGCCCGGAGGCGGAGACGGGGCTACTTCCCGGCAGGGAGCCTACCATCTTGTTTGTGTTTCCAGAAGAGTCCTCCCTTATGTAGGGGAGGGATCAAAGTGAAAGCAGAGAGACCAGCAGGAGGCCTGAGTGACATTGTCCTAGGGAGATGAGACTGGCAGGGAGGTTCATGGGGCCGACCGTGAGGAAGGGGACGACCCAGATGTTCATTCCCCACCTGGGTTCAGAGTCACACACAGGCCTGGTCCCCCAGGAAGCTGCTGTTCTTTAGGGGGTGTAGCACATCCTTCAGACGTTTCGAGGGGGAGAAAGTTTGCAACCCACCGGCTGTGAGGAAGCACCAGGGAGGCTGGTGGGAGTCGAACTTCCAGCCAGACAAGCCTGGAAAGGGGCTCGGTTCTGTCTGGGGCCCCGGCCTCTCCTGCTGGTGCCTCGGTGCGGCCACACCCTTGACATTTTAAACCACTTTCCCTTCGTCCCTGTAGGGCCACCTTAACGTGATCTCCTGCCTCTGCGTCAGCGAAGACCGGCGGTGGATTGCCACGGCCGACAAAGGTCCCAACAGCCTGATAATTATATGGGACTCCTTCACAGGGTAGGCTTGGCGCGGCCACTTTCCCCGCCCCTGATTTTTGTAGCATATCTGAAAAAAATGAATAATGCTGGTCTGGGGATGCAGAAGCCGTGATGGGGACGTGGGGGCGGGGAGGCGGCGGGGAGAGAGGAGGTTGCCCGAGAAGGCTGGCTGTCTTGTTGCCTGGAGGCCTGATGGGGTGACATGTCCTCGGTGACTTTTCCACTTACGATTCTTGGCTCTTTAAGCCCAGAAACGTGGTTTGTCGGTGTCCCAGAGTCGATTGGGCTGAGGGAAGCTAACGCACCCTAACCTAGCATGGAGGCCCGGAGAAGTTAAGTGACAGTCCCCATCGAGTCAGTTCGCGAGGCCCGAAGTCTGAAACGGGGGTGTCTGCAGGGCGGCTCCCTTCCGGGGCCTCTGAGCTGTCCCATGCTCTCCCAGCTTCCGGTGGCCACCGGCCACCCTTGGTGTTACATGGCTAGTGAACTCATCGTTCCGTCTCTGCTCCCATCTTCCCACGTGCCTCCCCAAGACGTGCCTTCGACCGCATCTGAATCACATCCACAAAGACTCCGTCTCCACATGAGGTCACATCCCGAGGTCCGGGGCGGACGCGGATTTTGAGGGGCTGCATTATCCAGTCCAGCGCGCTTACCTGGCAGGGAGCACCAGGCCTGGCAGTGCGCATGGGATGGGTCCGGTCGGGTGAGAAGATTAGGAGGAAGTTATGTTTAGTGTTCTCGAATGTTCTAGAAGTTACATTTTACGTTCAAGGACACAGGAACTGTCCCCTCCCCACCCCCCCCAGGTGACCAGTGACCTCCAGGGTTCGTGGTCCCTAACCCCGGTCCCCATCTTGCCTGATCCCTCAGGAACCTTTGACACGCTTCCGCTCTCCTCTCTTGGCTCCTCTGATAACTCGCCCCCCTGGTTCTCTGTCCCCTCCTGCTCAGCTGCTGTTGGTACCTCTCACCAGAAAGGAGCAGCCCCAGGCGTGAAACCACGCCCTCAAACGTCTAGAAGTCCTGCTGCATCTGCCCCCAAATGACCTCTGAACCCATCCCCACATTGTTTATCCATTCATCTGTGGATTTATTTAAAAGAGTCATCTTAACCAAGAGGTCAAGTCTCCCTTGACTACTCCCCAACCCTCATCCTCTTCCTAGAGAGGCGGTCTGTTTGGTGTTTCCTTTCAGAACCTTTGCTGCTGTTTTATTTTTATTTATTACTATTTTTAATTCCCCCTACCTTCCACCCCTGACCTAGGCTCAAACCCAAGACCTTCTGTGTGCAAAGCAGATGCGCTAACCACTACTCTATGGAACTACCCCATCTTTGCTGTTGTTTTAAATACACCTATATGGACATCATCGCACGTCATGTGGTTTTTTCCTCCATGTTTTGAGCGTGCTCTTTTTTCAAATGTAAAACTCCGACTGTGCTGCTTCAGAGCTTGTCTGTCAGCCTGGGTTTCAGGGACCATGTGCCTTGCACTGTAGCTGTTCAGACACCTTCCCCAGAAAGTGAAATTCCCCGTCTGCATGCATGCCTAGCCATGAGGGAAGAGCTTGGCCACACAGCAGGGGAATCACCTCCTGCAGCAGGAAGTCGGAAGGCGGGGAGGGTGGGTCCTTCAGGTGTGCCCCTTCTCTGAAGCTCCCCCTCCCCAGGCGAGCCGGCCCCTTACGAACAGGGTTCAGCTTTCACTTTTTTCTTGCTATAAAGCTGTCTCCCCTGCTAGGCCCGGAGCAACTTGAGGGCGGTGTTCTTTTCCTTCAGTTGCAAAGTAAAGCATATTTGTGGTTAACAACTCAAACAATATGTCGATATGAACTTTATGGTATCGCAAATGATGACTTGGGGACCCAGAAAAGATTATTTGGTTTTAGAATTCATATTCACTTTGTTCAAGTGACAAGTAAAAACCATAATTCTTCCTTAAACTTTTTGTTCAGCTTATAAATCTTCCTCTATTTATAAATCTAGCATATTTTTGCAATCTTCTTTAAGGGAGTTTGATTAATGTTTGGCTCCACTTACCAATTTGATTATTAACTCCCTTTAAACATTTCAAACTGCATTTAGAAATTGAATATATTTGATTTCATCTTCAAGTTCTTTAGTAGTCTGATTAAAAAAATAAATCCTTCACCAGCACTTCAGTAATTCTGTAAATCTAATAAATTAAACATAAATATGGCAAATCTTAAGTTCTCTTAAGTGCCCTAATATTGTTTATAAACCTAATACGATTCAAATTTAAAATCAGAAGTCTAAATCAACTACGTACTTTAAATTGGAATCACAAATCTAATCTGTTGGAGGCTCTGATATGTTAAATCCCCTTAAACATCTCCCATCCCTAAAAAAAGGAACAAATTCTCTAATCGTGGATATGTTCATAGTGTAGGAAATCATAGACCGATTTCTTCTTTTCTGTATTTAATTCTGAATATTCCCCAGGGACATCATTATGTCATTTAGGACTGTCTTCCTAAATGAGTGAGTATTTGAGGTGGCTGTTCAGTGGGATGAAATTTTTCAAGTGACAGAGAACCAGACAGGCCCTCAGATAGGACACACGCTCGGTTCCAGCCACGTGGGCCACCGATGTGGCATACTGAGGCCAGTTCATATTCTCTGGAACAGGGGTTCCATAATGAAAAAAAAAGGGGGGGGAGGAGCTAATAGCCCCCATTCCTGCATTCAGTGTTCCCGCCGTCCACTCTTCATTTCTAATGGCAGTCAGGGACCCCCGGCGTGACAGCTCACCTCCATCATTCCTTCATTTGTTTCTTGCATTTCTTCGGCTCTCCTCGATGTGTATAGGTCATTTGATTCAATTCTGCTCGTGTCGAGGCTTTGTCTGCATCTTACAGATCTTAAGTCTCGCCAGTGACACAGTACAGAAGTTTATGTAAATAATTAAAAAACAGAAACAAAAACGGAAGTCCCTTCTTACGGAAACCACGCCTCCAGAGTCACCACTGTTTTAGTTTCGTGTCCATTTCTCCACACGTTCTTCTCTGCCTATAAATCCACACGCACGTGCGTGTGCGTGCAAACACGCCCACAGCTGGGACATGCTACATGCACGGTTTTGTAATGTGCTTTTTTCACAAAAGTTTGGTCACGTTACTAAATCTGCCTTATTCTTTTCGAAGGTGGTATAGTTTCCATTATGCCGTTGTCATCATGTTTTTAACAATTCCCGTGTCGACGGATGTTTGTGGCATTTCCAGATTTCTGTTATTAGAGCAGGGCCACAATGAACACGAGCGGCATTTATCTCTGTGTCCGTTTGCTGTTTATTTCTCTAGGAAACATCATAGAAGTGGAATTTCTCGTTGGGTCATAGGGTATGTGCATTGAACATTTTGATAGCGCTTAATTGCCGTCTGGAAAGCTTGTGCTTAGTTACATTTCCACATATGCGGGAGAACGTCCATTTTCCCAAGAGCTTGGAGGTAGTCTTGGACACCTGTCACCTTGCCATCCTTCACATCTGGCACAGGATCGGCACTCAGCGACGAAGGAGAGACGGAGAGCTCGGAGCGAATCGCATGTTCACATGCCGCCCCGAGTTCATTTACTTTCACATAAGATGCCATTGACATAAGATCTAACATGTTAAAGTATATAGTTCAGTAGCTTTTGGTATGTTCCCAGGTTGTGCAAACACTACCTCTGTCTGGTTCCAAATAACTTTCATCTTCCTGAAAGGAAACCATGAGCGGTCCCTCCCGCCCCCGCCCCCGGGAAACAGCAGTCTGCTCTCTGTCGCCGTGCATTTGCCTGTGCAGGACATCTGATGTCAGTGGCTCCTACACCGTGTGGCCTCCCGTGGCTGGCTGCCTTCACGGAGCGCGAGGTTTCCGAGCTTCGCCCGCGGTGTGGCGTGTGTCGCTGCTTCGTTCCGTTCTGTGGCCGAGTGACATTCCGTCGTGTGCGGAGGACGACGTTTTGTTTACCCACAGTTAGGTCTTGGAAGCGGGTCCCTCTGGGAAGCAGGGCAGGCCTCGGCAAACCCCCGTCCCCCCCCGCCCTGTTTTGCAGCATCCCCGTGCACACAATATTTGACAGCTGCCCGGACGGTAGCGGCATCAGGGCCATAGCCATGACTTTTGACGCCAAGTACCTGGCAACCATCTCAGACGCTGAAATCCAGGTACAGGGCCCTTGGGGGTGGCCTCAGTGGGCTGGCCAACCTGTCCCCGGGGAGCAGCCCCGCAGTGTCTGTGACTCCGGGGCCCGTTGTTAGGCGCGCCCCCTTGTGGCTCAGCTCAGGGAGCTGCGCCCGGTTGATGGGGTCACCGCAGAATCCTCACTGACCCGTCTGCTCTCGTGTACAGAAAGTTTGCATTTGGAGGTGGACTTTAGCGGTGGAAACGCCAGCGTGCTCGCTGGACCTTCCCAAAGAGTACGGTTTTCAGGTGAGTGCGTGGTGAGCCCGTAGCGATCTAAGGCCAGGCCAAACCGACTTTTTGGTGAGAAGTAGAGCTCTTTAAAATCACTTTCGTATCCACGATGCCATTTTATTTTTGATGACGAGGACTAATCTTTTGAGCATTTATTGTGTGCCAGATTCTGCGAAGGTCTTTACATACAATGTCTCCCATTGATCCATGCAAACATGGCAATATCCGTGAAATGCGACTATTAATTATGAACTAGTTTGTCTAACGTCGCCCAGGCTCTTGACTGCCGTTAACATGGGGAAGCCGTTCTTCCTTCTTTCCTTCTGTCTTTTTTTAACACCTACAGCACCTGGCCTTCCTAGCTGGTCTCCCATCCAAGTACGAACCAGGCCCGACCCTGCTTAGCTTCCGAGATCAGACGAGATCGGGCTTGTTCAAGGTGGCGTGGCTGTAGACTGCCACTGCTTCTTTGAACATTACTTCTGCCACATGCTTTCTTCTCATTTTGAGACTCCAATGACATGTAAGTTAGACTTTTTCATCTCGTCCCACAGGTCCTTTATTCTCTTTTCTATATTTTCTGTTCTACTGTGTCTCGATGCTTCAGTCGGATATTTTCTCTCACAATGAATCTTCCTTTCCTACTAACGAATCATTTCTTTGGCCACATTTAATCTTCTGTCAAACCATATTTTGAGTTTTTTTAATCACTTTCTTCAGATCTTAGAATTTCCACTTGCTCCTTTTTCAAAATGGAATTACCTGCCGAGCTCGTCCGCCACGTCCTCTGTTCCCTGCACATATTGTCGACCGTCATCGTCAAGTCTGCGTGCGATGACTCCAGTCCCGGGAGCTCCTGTGGGTCTCTGTCTGTCGCTTGCTTTCCTCCTTGATTTCTGGCCATTCGGACATGTTGTCTCTTTCATACGCCTGGTTATTTTCCTTTGGAATGCCCGATGTCATGCTTTCAAAAGTATAGTAGGCATAATTCGAGGCTCAGGACGATAGCTTCCCCCGAGGAAGACTTACAGGCATTTGGCTCAGCGGTCACCGTAACCCGATCAGAGACTGAGGTGCTATGAGGCTGGTTTTTCGGTCTCTGGGAGGTCTCGCCTGTGTACTCGCTTTCCTCGGCCCTTCACCCCACCCCGGCCTCTGTGCTGTCCTGGCATAAATTCTCGGCATTGGCCTTGGTGGTTTACCTTCCCGAAGTGAAACGGCAAGGAGCGGGAGATGGGGGTGGAAGTCGGGGAGGGATTCTCCCGCGACCTCTCGATGCTGCCTCCTGCAGGCAGCCCGCCCTTCATCTCTGGTGGCGGCCACCCACCCACCTCCCACCGCTACCACTTCAGGGCAGAAGCCTCCCCAGGGACTTCTCACCCCGAGTCGCTATTGTTGTTTCGTTTCTGCATTTCATGTTTCTCTCACTTCTATGGTTTCCACAGGGTTGGTTTTTTTTGAGAAGGGAGCCAGGTAACTCATGCTATTCACCGTCTTGGCAGGAATCAGAATTTCCTTCCGATATTGCGCATTCGTCTCAAGTTATCTTGTGGCCCCGTCGGATTTAGAAACGTGGACACAGCAGTCTTGGTCCAAAAGGACATAGCATAAGGTTATCGGTGAATGCTGGTTTTTACTTTTGCTTCTTCCAATCTATAGATGATGAATCGTCATAGAGGAGACTACGTTAGAAAAGGGGACGATGAGACAATTAATTTTAACACTCAGTATTTAAATTATATTTCTACTGCTTACTAAATGCCGTGTCTTTTCTATTTTATAGTCCTGCTCGGTTATTTTAATAGAAATATTATTTAATTTTAACATTTAGCTTAACCAGAGAGCGACAGAAAATTAATTGTAATGGAATATATTTCCATACTTTATATTTCAGAGCTACCTTACTTTTAATCCAACAAATAATAAAGAATTGGTGAGCAACAGTAAAACGCAGGCAATATATTACTCGTGGGTAAGTAGAAATATTTAGATTTGTTTTAAGTGTACGGACAATTGTATATTTATTCTTTGAATACAGATGTTTTGGTAATGTAACAAAATAGTCTACTTAGGAAACAATAAATCTATATTAACATGTTTTGATTTAATTTAAAGTATTTATTTTAGACCCACTGGAAATTAGCATATTAAATCGGAAGCAGAAAATTTAAATTTTATTTTTTTAAGTAACGAAGCAAAATTTTTTAATATATTTAACAGGTCTAAAATAGAGGATTTTTTGGAGGTGATGGACTTTATTCCCCTTTAGAAATGAATTAACAAACAGATCAGCAATATGTCTTCTGACACGGCAAAATCGTGAAATTAAAAAACCAAAAATGAAGCATAAAATTACCATATAACCCGGCAATTCCTGGGTACAGTATGTCCCCGAAAGAATTGAAAACGGGCCTTTCAAGCACACACTTACACACAGATATCAATAGCAGCATTATTCACAATAACCAAAAGGCAGAAACCAAACGCCTAATCGGCTAAAAAAATGTGGTCCATCCGTATAATGGAAGATTATTTGGCCATTTAAAGGACTGAAGTTCTGACACACGCCACAACGCGGGTGAACCCTGACAACATGATGCCGAATGAAAGAAGCCAGACACCGAAAAGCCACATAGCGTATGACTCCATTGATGCGGAACGTCCAGATTAGGCAAATCCACAGAGACAGAGAGAAGACTGGTGGCCCTCAGGGGCCGGGGTGGCGGAGGGGGCGGGGTCTGGACGGCTCCGTGGATGGGGCTCCCTGTTGGGATGATGAAAGTGTCCTGGAACAGACAGAATGATGGTCGCATAGCATCATTAACATACTAAGTGCCACTGAATGGTACGCTTTAAAATGGTGAATGGTTAACTTCATGTTATGTGAATTTCACCTCAATAAAAAAATGAGAAACAGACAAACACACATGCACTGGGCGATTCTCAGTGGTAGCCTGAAGAGGCTTCTATGATGGCGCTAAAGCCTTAGCAATGTAGAATTCAGGTTTGCATTGACTCCCATTTACAGGCACAATCATTTGTGGCGCTTTTTTTTATTTGTGTATTTGCTTTCCCCTCCAAATGTTTTTAGATGCTCCTGGAGGCAGCAGGTTCTCTTACCTGTAGAAACTGCAAAGCTCTGACCCTGTTTAGAAGCACTCATTTTGATTTTGTTTTATAGTTCTTTCGGAAACGAGGTGGTTTTTTTGTTTTGTTTTTTTTTTTTGAGTAGTGATGACTCTTGTTTTGTGTTTACCAGAATGAAAGAGGAAATGTGCTCACTCACAGCGCCCCAGTTTTAACAGAAAAAGTGAGTATTCCTGTTGTTTGTTTCCTCATCCGATTTTGTGGAGAAGAAACGTGTTAATGTGTAAGCTTAGTCACTTTCGGCTGCTCTGTGCATGTTTTGGTATCAAACCACTGGGAAATAATTTGAAAATTTTAGCCGGGTCCTGGGCCATATCGAATCTGTCAGCTGAACATAATGGAAAGTACTGTTAAAAATGAAACGTTACGGAAAAGAAAGTTCACTGCCGTGAGAAAATACCCCCAGGAAAGTGGCGGCTTTTATAAGGAATGTGTGCGTGTGACGGCGGAGAGAAGATGTGGACAGGTGCGGGCAGAGCGGTGGAATGTGGGTGGATCCCTTTTGAGACGCTCAGTTTTCCGAGCCATTAAAAATGATCCGGGGTATTTAGACATCTACAAGCCGATGGAAAGGCGGCGAGCCAGATGTCAGAGGAAACGTTTCTTTCATCTTGCCTGCTCACCTCGGACGGTTGCATCTGACGTGGAAGTCAGGTCCCGCCTCCTGCCGCATTTCCTGCGTTCGATGCCCACGGAATCCACTCGGTGAGAACCGTATGATTTCGCCGCTTCCTGTCCTCACTCTTGGTGTGACCTACAGATATGTATTTTTTAAGATGGGACAGATGGACATGGGACAGATTATTCTGTCTGCGAACTCAGTTTTTCATAAGACCCCATCTAAAACAGGACGTTGATTCATCAACGTTGGACTGACAGCCAACAGCTGGAACTCATGCCCGAATGACACTCACCTAACACAGGTGCAGGCACACCTTGTTGCACGGTGCCTCGCTTTACGGCTGTTGCGTTCTTTCCAAATTGAAGGCAGAAGAGACCTCCCGCTAGCGAAAAGATTGACTCGCTTCGTTGTGGTCGGGAACCCATCCCGCAGTATCTCTGGGCTTGGGGACACTGGACAGCATTTCAGTATCATGTCTGGGGGCCAGTTTAAATACCAGACTCACCAACAAAAGGCACCTTGTCAAGGAAAAAAAAAAAAAAAAAAGAACAACATAGCACTAAACAGACCACGGAAAGGACACTCGGTTCTAGGGTGGGAGCTAAAACAGGAAAGCAGAGCGTCGCCTCATTTGACCTCAGCTGGAAACAGCAAATTTTTCACCGCTCCGCACGCGCACGCGTCTGCAAATGGGAGTGCCGTGAGGACTGATTTGGGAGTTACAGATAAAGTTTAGAGAGCAGGTAAATTCGCAGATAACGGAATCCACAAATAATAGGGATCGACTGCAATTGAAATAAGAAAAATGCCTCGTATTGAAACAGTGCCGCTCTCACAAAGGACTTGAGGCCCTTGCTGGACCAGCTGCCATTTTTGCCGACCCTCTTGTGTTCGCATCAGCAGAGGTGAACCCTGGGATCTTCTCCGCTGATGGGACGATGGGGTGGCGGGCTTACCGTACCATGTGACAGACTGCTGAAGTTTTTCCATTTATTCCTTTGCTCACACTCACGGAGGGGCTTCACTCACTGCTCTGGGTTCTTCCTATGCTTCACGTCCAAGACACTGTCTGAGGAGGATGGCCTAGTGCCTGATTTCCTGTCGCACGGATATAGGAAGTCATCTGAGACGCATTTCTACGTATCATACTTACTTCCTAATGATGAGAAAATAATCTGTGATCACAAGGAGGCTGGGAGAAATACGTTATGATGTCTTACAGAGCTTGCTTTTGCTCATGATGGGCTCTAGTTTATTTGTCAGTCTCTGACGCCTCAGTAAGAGAAGTCGAACAGGTATAAACGGTGACTGGCCACTCCTTCATTTGCTTTAAACAAACAGTTTAACACGGGACCCAACCCTACACTTGCAAATTGTCAGAGGTTCAGAACCGCCTGACCCATGGCAAGCCACAGGGATGCGGATTATTTTTTAGCGATTGCTTTAAAAAAAAACAAAACTTAATTGTTTTTCTTTTATATTTCAGTGTAATATTACAACACGCCCTATGTTGATAAATGCTTTGTGTTATATTTATCCCTAAACCGTCACTCATAATCTGTCTTTGGAAACGCAGACATTCAACAAGCTCGTGGGCAAGTTTAGCCAGTCCATCTTTCATCTGAATTTAACACAAGTGCTCTCTGCGACGATGGAAGGGAAGCTGGTCGTCTGGGACATACACCGCCCACCGCCGGCCGCCTCCGCCTCTCTGGGCCCTCCCTACATCAAGCCCTGTAAACTGGTTCATTTGCAGAAAGAGAGTATTACTGTGCTTACCGCAGTTGATAGGTAATTAGCCCCCATAAGTAGCTAGCTGTCGACGGTTCTAAAAATATTTTAAAACCCTTCGAGTGTATACCCATGTTTTTGTATGTGCAAAGAATATTTCCAGGGACGTTAGCTGGGAACATTGGTTGTCTCTGAGGAAAAGAACGAGGGACTAGGATCCAGGATGGGGGTGGATGTGCTGCTTTTTATAGTCTCATTTGTGCTAAGTGGTTTGCTTTTTTTCTTTTTTTTTTTTTATCATAGGCATGTATTACTTTAAAAAATCCCTTTGTATCGGTGAAACAAAAAGTGATTTCTCCCCCGCTCTGCACCAAACAGACTTATTTTGCACCCTAAAGTTTACAACTTTGAATTTAAGAAAATAATGAGACTAGCTATGTTGTGTTTTTTTCTGATTACAAAATAGCATTTTCTCATTATGAAAAGAAGAAATACACCAGAACTTTATGAAGCTCTCTAACCGTATGATTTTGAGAGGCTGTCGGGGCTCACAGATGACCATCAAAAGCCTTAGCCTCAGATAGAAAGGGGTTCACACCCCAGATGCCTCCCTCTCTTGCTGAGTATTACCTCTGGGCGAGGAGCTAGACTTTGCTGAGCCTCCATGTTACTGTCTGTAAAATGGGCATAAACAATAGTCTCCACCTCAGAGTGATTGTCTGAGGATTTGCACAGGTGAAATCGTCATTATTAGTGTGGTAAGAGGGGTCCCCAAAAATGACGGAGACGATTCCCTAACGACCAGGGCCCCGCCCATAAGGTTGGGGTCACCGTGCCACTCGCTTTCCAAAAGCCCGTTTACTTTTCCTTTCTTTGAAAACAGGAAACAGGGAGGTCCTGGCGTGGCTTTGCAAAGAGAAATGCAAATTGTCATCTTCGCTCAGTGGTGCGAACACAGTAGTAGAATTGCAACTGACAGCGCAATCTACTGCGAGTTAGCTGGGGGTTAGGACCCAGGGACGATCGGACCCCGCTTCTCCATGTTCAATGAAACCCAGCCAGGACCAGGGAAAAAAGGTCTCTGAAAACACTGGGCCTGTTTTTGCCGTTTCTGTCCAGCAGAGGGCAGTGAAAGCTGCTGTAGCCAATTACTCTGCCCACCTGCCTTGCTTCTTAATCAGGAACTTCATTCAATCACTTTGCATGTATAAGAGGAAACTCATCCCCTCCTTCCCCTGTGATCAGAATTATGTCGGAGGCTTAGAAGCAAGCGAGCCCGTTTGGGGTGGATCCGAGGACCGGAAATAAAAGCCATTTTGTCACGTGCGGCACTGCCTTTGTGTGACGACTGGACAGGGTTTTACAATCCCTCTAATAGCAGTGGCTTCCCGTACAGTGGCTCGTGTCCCATCGACAGCTTGTGTGATTTCGGAGGGCTGGTAGATGGACTGTGGTCATCTGTAGTCTTACGGCGGAGAATGCAAATGACTGCCCACCGCAGGCGCGTGCGGCCGATCTTGGAGGGCTGGGAAGAACAGGACAGGGAGCATGGACTTTGTGTCAGATACACCCGGCTCCCGCACGGTCCGGCCACAGGACCCTGACGGGGTTGCCAGGCAGACGTTGTGTCCCAGGCACTATTTGGGACATACATATACTGAAAGATTCCTTGTCGTCGTCGTCGATCTGAAATGCGAATTTAACTGGGCATCCTGCCTTTGTATTTTCTAAGTCTGGCAAGCCCAGGCCTCGAGCCAAACTCCTAACTTCTCTGAGCCTCACAGACGTAAAGGGGGTAACAGTAACACCAGCCCCGCAGGGCAGGATCAAGTGAAGTTTTTTACAGCGGCCGGAATCCAGAGCCTTGACGCGTGGTTCGGTGTTCGGCTGATGGTACTCACCGCCGTTATTAATTTGGCAAACTGGCGTTTCTCTCCAATTGCAGCTACATCGTCACAGGTGACATAAAGGGCAGCATTAAGTTCTACGATCACACGCTGGCCATCGTTAACTGGTACAGCCACTTCAAACTCGGCTCCATAAGAACTCTGTCCTTTTCGAGGACCCCGGCGTCTCCTCCCACCGAAAAATCAAACTATCCTCCAGACTGCACTTTAAAAGGTGACCCTTTTGTTGTAAGGTGAGTCGTGAATGAATCTAGTCGTTCGAATGGTCAAAGAAGACGATCGATGTCTTCTTAGTTTTCGTGAGGGGGAGCGTTCGCCTTGCTCCTGGCATGTGATGGTGGGACCTGGGTCTCCTCGTCGGTCCTGTCCCCGGCTTAAAGATGGATCTCCTCGGCCAGTTATAACGGCTAATCATTTTTTAAGTGAAACATTATTTTCACATTGAGAATCTTTAGTGACTGGGAGCAAGAAAGGGCTTCTCCCTGAGCTCTAATCTCTGCTCTGCTCAGCATCCTCTGCTGTAGGTTGGTCTCTGTCTTTGAAGCTGAGTTTGTCCTAGCAGCGCTAAGGTTAAAGGCATTTGGTAATTAATAGCCATAACATTTCAAGACGGAATTATCTGAGCGCCTGCTTAATTACCCTTGCAGTATTTTGCCTGGCCGGCTGTATGTGTGCACCAAGCTCCATATTTGCATACACAAATGAATATTTGCATGTGCAGATTAGCTAATTGTACGACTGACTGTCCATCTGCATACTTAATGACTCAATTTACATGTAGAAATGTGGGCTTTTTCACTTGCAAATGGAAGGGTGGTGGGTATTGGTGGTATATTTTTGGAGCTGTTGGGTTAATAATGTCGCTAAATTACAGACGACAGAGGCGCGTCCTGTGCAATTAGAAGCGGGGCAGCTGGGGTGCCCCGTTCCCCGCGGACACTGACACCCTGCGGCCTTTCCCTGGCAAACAGGAATTTCATCATTGGAACAGCTGACGCGACAGTGTACCACTTGGCGGCGGATGGAACCAAACTTGACAAGTTGTTTGTAGAGCCCAAGGATGCCATTTGTGCCATTTCCTGCCACCCGTACCAACCCCTCATCGCCATTGGCAGCTTCTGTGGGATGATCAAAGTGTGGAATTATGAACAGAAAACATACCTTTTCAGCAGGGTCTTCGAGAAGGGGTTCGGAGTGCAGAGTCTAACCTACAACCCGGAAGGTATTTTCATTTGATTTTATCAGCCCGTCTGAGGTTCCAAATCGAAACAGAACCCAAATGGCTGCAGCCTTGGCCGTCACGGCTCCAGCAAGTTTACCTTGACCCTACCTCCCCCCCAGCCACCAGCAGGCTGCATGAGACGCCTTCTTCTCCCTCTGGGCTTAGTACCTACCATCTGAGCGCTCATCCCAGAGTGTCGCACCCTTCACTTATTTTCGGCATCTGGGGACCTCGTCGGTCACATTCATCGCTGTCTCCCCGGCGCCTAGAACAGGGTCCGGCACGGAGCCGATGTTTCTTGCGTGAATGAAGTCCCTTTTGATCTTCGTTCCCTGGCTTGTGATTTCAGGAGCCCTTCTTGGAGCCGGCTTCACGGAGGGGACGGTTTACATACTCGACGCAATGTCCTTAGAAAATGAAATCTCCGAGCCTTTCAAATACTCCAGAACCAACGTGACTCACATAAGCTTCTCCCACGACTCCCAGTATATGGCGACCGCTGTAAGTGCTTTCACCGAGACCCGTCCGGTGGCTTAGCAACCTTATTTAAAGCCGAAAGAGAGAGGGCTGGCGGGGTGGGGCGTGGTCTGGAAGGAGGTGACTGCAAGGGTGCAGGGTTTCTTTGGGGGGGCGAGGAAAATGCTCTAACATTGTGATGAGGGACATACAACTCTGTGAATATACCAGAGCCCGCCAAACACGACAACTTTAAATGAGTGGTGCCGCGTGTGAATTCTATCTCGGGGAAGCTGTTAGGAAGAGAGCCAGGGGCTGGGGGGAGAGACCAGGGCCTCAGCCCTCCGAGCTCGGGGGCTGCCGCCCCGACGGATCGCTTTGGTTTCTTGGTGTTTTGGACCCTCTCTCTGCCTCCGTGTGTTCATCCTTCCCTTTCGTTTCTGACGAGACCGCAGGCTCGTTGATCTCCGAGCAGAGTCTCCGTGGGTAGTTCGGATGCTCTTCCTTCCGTCTCTGAATCGGGTTCCTGGGCGTGAAGACCCTCGGACCCCTAATCCCCCCCTTCCCCCCGGTGGCCTTGCCTTGGTGCCAGGGGTGGGGGTGGGGGGCTAAACCGCTGTCCCATCTCCACCGCGGCCCGGCCTCTCTCCTGGTCTGCGCCCGGCGCGTCTGAAGGTCCCAAGCCGCCCTCACCCGTCCGGACACCGCCTCAGTGTCCCTTCAGGCTGGTCTCTCCCACTCTCTGACCCTCTCAGTCTCAGCCATCATACTTAAAAAAAAAAAAAAAATCCAACGTACCTTTTTTTGTGTGTGGCTGGATGAAGAGAAGGGAGGACCCAGGCCAGAAGAGCCAGGGGCTTCGACAGAGAGTCGGAAGTCGGGGGGACTAGAGAGATCAAGACTGTGGTGTTGGAGAAATACTCTCTCCCCTCACCGCTCTCGAGAGTTACCTGCTTTTTACCTTAATTTTCCCATTTGCAAAACGGGTGTTGTTTTACTACTCGCTCCGAAAGACGAAGATTTCTTTTTGGGTAAAATATCAGGATAAAATAATGTGAGCAAAAGTAGTATGAAAAACATAAGGATGATTTTGAAGTGGCAGAATTTAAGGAGGAGTAACTTGGGCTCTTTCGCTCACCTGCAGGACGCAAGCTTCACCGTGGCCGTGTACAAGGTCAGAGTCAGAAACGGACAGAGGGTCTGGGAATATCTGGCGCGGCTTCGTTCTCATCGCCAAAGCATCCGGAGTCTCCTGTTTGGGGTTCATCTGGACAGCAACGAGCCGAGGCTGCTGAGCCTCGGCAAGGACAGGCTCTTGGTGAGCTGCTCAGTTTTCATTCACCTGGTCACCGGGACCCGTTTGTCCGTTTACGTCCCTGGCATCTGGCGGAGAGCCGGGCACACAGTGTGGCTAATAAAGTGGTGTGCGTGTGTGTATGTGTATGTGGTGTCGTGTGTGCATGTGTGTGCATGCGTGTGTGTGCGTGTGTGCATGTGTGTGTGTTGGGGGGGGAGTGAATGTACAACGAAGCGGCATGAGCCCCTCCGAGCTGGCACTTGGCCTGGACACGGCTCTGACGTCACGTAGAGCCTCACGTGATGGCTTCTGGGGGGAGCACGCCGGGCTGCAGGGAGGTGGTGTCCCCACGGCGTGGAGAACTCAGCCACCCTCGCCCCTCAGTGTACATTTGGAAAACCATCACTCAGCTAATAGAGGATGTGAGATAAGTGGGAGAGGTAGGGACAGTGGCAGATGTGATGTTACGTGATCAAGCCAGAAGGATTCAAAATCAATCAATCAATTAATCAATCTATGTACCTATCTATCCATCTTAACTTCCTTCCCTCCCCTTCTCTCCTTCATTATATCCTTCTCTCTATCCACCCACCCATCCATCCACCCATCCAGCCACCCATCCATCCACCCATCCATCCATCCATCATCCATCCTGGTTTGGCCACCAGAACTACCTGTGGGTAAAATTCAGCAGGCTGCTAGTTTATGAGTGTCAAGAGCTAAGATTTAGATATGAATTAGTTGCCAGCCTCAAAGAGTTCCCAAGATACTGGGACGCGAAACAGCAGAACCGTAAGAGTTCAGGTTTTACAGTCAGTCGGACCTCACCACTTCTAAGCGGTGTGACCTCGTGCAAGCCGCTGAACCGCTCTGAACATCTGTTTCCCCATCTGTAAAATGGGCCCAGCAGTACCACTTTGCGGAGATGGGGGTCGTGAGTATTAAGCAGACCCCATCATGGTCGCTCGCCGGGTTGAGGGTCTAGACAGGTCTTCTCCTAGGAGGCTGGATGACGTCTCCCCCGGTTAGGACTGTTGGCTGACGTCGTTTGGCTCAGTCTTCACAAGTGTCCATCCGGGCTCCTCTGTAGATAGAGTACAATCTTCTCAAGAGCTGCAGAGACCACCTGGAAGTCCTTGACATCCACCAGACCGACCAGGGCAACTACCCCACGTGCATGATCTGGTACCCTCCGCTCACCAAGGAGCTCTTCATGCTCGTTTGCAACAGTGGCTACAAAGTGAAACTTTTTAATTCTACCACAAAAATGTGCAGGTAAGCCGCAGGGCTTCCCGCTAACCTGGCGCGGAAGTCCATCTCCCGGCCCCCGGCCTCTCGCGAGTCCCAGTCGGCGAGCGGCTCGGCCGCCATTGCTGTCACTCACGTCGCAGTGGAGGGAACTGAGGCAGCTTCGAGGTAAGTCATTGTCACCCAAGGTCAAATGGCCGGGAAGTGCCCGAGGCAGGGTTCTGAGCCCAACACCACGCAGAGACGAGGTCCCCAGACCTCAGTGCCCGAGACTCAGTGAAGGAACCGGAAAAGTGGCCGGTGCCCTAAGACGTCTCCTGGTCTTCCCTCGGGGACGAGAACAGGTGTTTCCACGTGATTACTGCCGGGCGTCTGATTTTTTTCCTACTCTTGCTTCTTAAGGGAGTTTTCGAGTTCACCCGGTTGCAACCCTGTGTTCGCTCCGTAGTTCCCGAGCCCCCGCGCGAGCCGGGTGCTGTTCCAGGTGCTGAAGGCGGCAACGAACACGCAACCGTGTTTCTGTCGTCCCGGGCTTTGCGTTTCAGTGGGAGAGCAGGGTTCGCAGGAGAGGCCGGCCTGGAGAGCCACACCGAGGGCAAGAGCCCATGGTGCTTTAAAGCCATGAGCCAAGAGAAGCTTCCAGAAGGGAAGGGTAGATACAGAAGAGGCCAAAGGACCAAGCCCAGGGCACCCGAGGCTCGGCACCTTTGAGCAGCATCCTGCATCCCGACATCCGTCCGCGTCGGGGGCCGGCCTCCTGTGCGGCTCGGCCTGTGGGTCCCAGGGTGTGCGCCTCACGACAGACGGAGACTACTGTACACCGTCCCCGTGCCCGGCTCATCTTCCACAGCCCCGCACAGTGTTATCCCACTGGGGTTCAGAGAGGTGACAAAATGAGGTCCAATAGCTGGTCAGGGGAGGGCGGTGCTCGGTGCCCGAACCCAGCTCTGGCTCTGTCACCTGCTCCCAGGCCCCAAGGTGGCCCCGGAGTTGGGGTCCTCCCTGGCCAGGCCTAGAACACAGCTGCTTCCCCTGCGGGCGTGGCTGGGACGAGCAGGGGCACCGAGGCAGGAGCGATAGAAGTGAGGCTGCCTCAGTGACCCGCTAGATGACTGGCCAACAGAAGCTGGCCCCCTGCTTGAGCAAGGTCGTTTTTAAAAAAAATTATCTCAGTAAGATTGGTTCTCAAAAGGCCAGGATCACCCGGGATCTTTTTTTTTTTTTTTTTTTTTTTTTTTTTTTTTAAGTTCTTTCTAGAAGAGCCCAAGGAGAAATGACTGAGAAATGCCATGTCACATGGCAGGACCAGGAGAGAAATCTGGCACAATTAAAAAATATTCATTCAAACACTGGGAAAGGGGGCCTTTGAAAGAAATATGTAAGGAGGAGTTTTAGGAAGATTTTGGAATCTTTGTACATCACATTTAATGGGCACAAGCTTTTGGGGCAAAGAATATCGCATAGATATGCCCAGTCCTGAGAAAATCTGAGTTTTCTGAGTAAGTGGTTTGCGGGGGCCGAGGACCCTAGGCTTGGGGTTCCTGCTAATAGTGACTAACTGGGGACTTAGAGCCACGCAGTTAGGAGTTTGTGCAATTGAAGATCAACCCGAAATTAGCAGGAAGCATCTTTCCTAAAAAATAACTTACCGAGGTGAAATTCACAAAACATGCTGTGAAACGGGTTAAAGTGAACCGTTCGGTGGCATTTAGCGCAGTCACAATATTTGCCACCTCCTCCTCTCTCTAATTCCAAAACGCTTCCGTCACGCCAAGGAAAACCCCTCACAAAAGGCATCTTGTGAGTTGTGGGACCACACCTTAACTGGGGAGAAATCGTCTTTTCACGACAAATGCAAAACGATTTTACAATGCATTGAAAAAGATTGAAAAGAACACGAAAAGGCCATTCACGGAAAAAGGCCAATAAACCTGCGAGCAGATGCTCACGAGTGCATCAGAGATGCACCTCAGATCAGCAAAGATAAAAATGATCGATAGCGCCTCGGGCTGGCAAGGGAGCGAGGGAGGAGCACTCCCCCAGCTGCCGCCGGCGGGGGTGGCAAGCCGGGCCGCGTTTTGGGAGAGCGATTCGTCACCGTCTATTAAACTTTATCGTCTCTCCGACTTCCAGGAATGCAGCCCACAGAAGTACTCGCGCAGTGTGCCAAGGCATAAGTAAAAGGATGTCTTGTTTGAAAATATTTTTTAAAATGGAAACAATCCAAATGTCCATTAATAGGGGATTAGTTAAACGACGGCTTGTCTGCACTGAGACACGATGCCGCGCTTAGGAAAGAGAAAAAGAGAGGATGATAAGCTAGCTCTCTGCACAGGACCCTGGAGAAAGCTCCAAGATACAATACGGGATAGAGCAACAAATCGCCAAATAAGCATGACTGTATTTTCATAGAAAATTATATAATTTATATTTTTTCCATACAAGATTATAATTACATAGGTTAGAATGTGTCTAAACGAAATTATCGCGTCATGTACACCAAACCAGTCCCCGTGATTATCTTGGGATAATGTAGAAGTGTGGCTAGATTTTCTACTTGAAGTTCGTCTGAACGTTTGAAATCTCTCGCAGTGCATAAGTAACACTTTTTCAATCAGAAGAAAAATGTGTTAATTTTATGAAATTGTCAGATCATTTCAACAATACTAGGCAATAGCTATGCAGCTCCTACGATGTTCCAGAAACGGTTCTGAGTGCTTTATACACATTACGTTATTTAATGCTCACCCCAGTTCCATGGGCTAAGTACTGTCATTGTCCTGGCTTTAGCAACAAAGACCCAAGGCACAGGTTGACCTCTCTTGGTTGTCTGTTCATTTGTTTATAATTTAAATTCAGATATAAATCACATACCATAAGATTTACCCTTTTCTCAGTGGTGTTTACTAGATTCACAAACTCGTGCAACCATCGCTGCTATTCAATTCTGCCAAGTATCACTCGTTTGTGTCCCAAGCACCTACCTTAGTGCCTGGCACAGAGAGGTGCCCCCCCAAAAGGCTGCTGAATGGATTAGCTCTTTGTTTCTTCAGCACGTGTACACAGAGTGTCTACTGCACCCTCCAGACGTGGGCTGGGTGCAGGGGACACGGGGAGGAAACACACCCCGACAAACGAGGGGCTCAGAGTATAAGACGAAATAGCTACCGGCCTTCCACAGAGGCAGATCCAGCCGTTGTGGGGTGTGGAGTGTATTCAATCTTGTGGGCCCTAAGATACATAATTAAGAGTAAAAACTGCCTAGGGCCCTTCCAGAGCCTCAGAAGGCACCTGTACGCGTGAGAGGTCCAGCGGCTCTGGGCTCGGAGATATGTCTGATTCCTAATTAGTGGCGCAGGGTCTGAGTTAAGGAAGTCCCCCCCGTCCCCCACCGGCTGCGGGGGTTCGGTTTACTGCCAGCTGGATTCCAGATCGCTTTTGGGGGAAGTCTGTGTGTTCCACATATACCCAAGTGTCAGACATCTGGAAAGTGGACAGCATCTCATTCTCATGCTTGGGCCGGCCGCTGGGGACGGGGGTGTTTGCTTGCGTTCTGCCAATGCATGTCACTTCCTCGCCATGTTTTCCTCATCCCTCGTTCACGTACACGTTCTTGGGGCATAATGTTCCCTGCACTCAGCTGTCAAGGAAGGCAAGTCGCAGCCTCCACCGCTAAAAGCACGCTCCACGGTCGGTATGCCTGGGGCACTGGCCGTTCGGAGCTGTTGCCGCTTACTTATGGCGGCTGTTAGCAGTGGTTGAGAGAGAAGTTCCTCCGGGTGGGCTTGGTCGAGGGACAGGACAGGGAATTCAGAATTTAAAATGCGTAGGATGTCACGAAAGGTAGCTCATCATAAAACCTCTGTCCCGATTTGTGGCATTTAAAAAGGGTTTCCTCTTCCTCCTGCAGAAAGACACTTCTCGGGCCGGTCTATGGCTCTCCCATCGAGCAGATACAGATCCTCCCCGTGAAAACCGCCATGGAGCTGCAGAAACGCTACCTGGTGTTTATTAACAGAGACAAGGTATTCCCCTCCGCTCGCCACCTCTGTAAGACATCCGGCTCTGTGTGCTTTGAACGGCGGTTGGCCCCAAGTGTTGCAAGACTCACGGATGCTTGGTTTCGTAGCTGAGGCCGCCACCTCTCATCCCAGCCCAGGGTGATACTGAAAACTGTCACAGAGAAGCGAGGAGGCTGGGGGGGCAGTTACCCTCTCTGCCGCACCCCCGGTGAGGACACCAAAGTTCTTCTTCTTTCCGACTTATTTACAGAGAAAAAAATCTTATAAAGGCATACAGATCAGCCGTATGTTTAATGAGTAATCTGTATTGAAAAGCATAAAATCATAGGATGCCAGAATTATTCTGGAAAACCGTGGGCGCCCGACTATGGAAACGGGAGGAAAGCTTTCCTTCTGAGTCCCTGCTGGAACCTGGTGTCTCTCTCCTAAGGGACCGTCCGCAGGGGTCGGCGTGGGCGGAACCTCAGCCATGTGAAACGCGACTCTCACACACTGACACGGTCCCTGACACACAGGTCCTCCCAGCAAACAGACCCGGAGGTAACGTGCAAACGGGCCAGGCCTGGCCCAGGGCCCAGTTACCTGAGTCTGACTGTCCAATGACATGTTCCTTTCCAGGTTGGACTTCAGATACTGCCCGTCGATGGCAATCCGCATAAGACATCGGCTATTATATGCCACCCAGATGGGGTGGCCGGAATGGCCCTCTCCTGCGACGGCCGCTATGCCTTCACAGCGGGAGGACAGGATCGGTCGGTGATACAATGGGAAATCAACCTAAGGTACGTGACGGGGAGAGGAGCTCGGTCCCTCCAGCAAGGGGTCAAGTGCAGATCCTTCTTTCCACTCAGCAGCAGCGGCAGGTGTTCAGCCCTGACTACGTGCCAGGCACCGTGCTCGGCCTGCGGGTACAGGGATGAACCAAGACTCCGGCCTTGCCCTCAGGTAGCTCCCCATGACATCCGTTCACGTCGCTATGGAGACGGAAGGTTGCTCTCGTCTCGGGGACCAATGGTATTTGCAGTCGGCGCCGTGCGGTTCCACCGCGGTCACTCGTGTCCCCTGAGACGCTTCTCGCTCTGTCGTCAGCAAATCCATACCAGCTGGACAGGTCTGGCCCGAATCTCCAAAGCACGTGCTACCGAAACAGTAAGAGCTTGTTCGAAGTTCGTGTTTTCGGTCTGCTCTCCTCACCCATCCACCCTGAGCCGAGACTCTGCCTCGAGTGAGCCTGAGGACTCCAGGGTCGAGTGCTGGCTGGCGCGTGACGTTGAGGATGCAGACCTGGGCTTGAAGGCAGACCAGTTCTCTGGTGGCTGTGGGACCCCTGGTTTTCAGATTCCTAGTCAGTGAAAGGGGGGTGATCCTCAGGACTTTATAGGGTCCCCGTGAGGAACGGGTCAATCTACGTAAAGCGCCCAGCGCAGAGCCAAGGACTCGATAAATAAATGATTTCCTTTCTTCCTTCCTTCCCCTGGAGAAGGCGTTTGCTTAAGAGCTCAGGCTCTTTCTTACTAAAAAGAGTGGAGGCGGGTGGGGGGCTTGCGGCAAGCACACGACGACCTCCTGACCTCCCCAAGTCCTCCCACGCTGCCCCAGGGCAGAGCCGGTTCCGTCCCTACCCACCGCCTCCGAGTTCCTGCCCCGCGGGTGGCCCCCTGCCTGGCAGAGTCTCACTGAGGAGCCTTCCTTCCTGAAGGCACAGACTTGATGTGTGGCTCCCGGGAAAGCACGCCCTGTGCCACCTGCTGGAACCCCCGGCGGTTTCAGACTGTAGTTGCAGCTCTGACCTTCACCCCCGGCCTCCGCCTGAGGAAGCAGATCTTGGGAATTTAGAAGCTGGGGGTGACCGAGCTGCTCTCCCATTGAGGAGCTGCTCAATTCCTTGGCCCCTCGCCTGGGACCTGGGACCGCGGGGGCCAGCGACACCCTGGCGGGAGAACAGAACCTTCCCTTCTTCATTTTTGTCGTCTTCTCAGTCATCTTAGGGTCTGGAATGGCAGAGATTTAAAGAAAGAGAAAAGGCTCCCGCTTTTCTCCAGCTTTCCTGTGCCTGGCCAGAGTCCAGGCTTCCGGGAGTTTCAATTTAATCTTTTGTAGGGACAAAGGATCGTTATAAACCAATTAGCACTTCATCGCCGCTTCTGGTGTCTTCATATGTTCAGCGCTTCACTAATGGGAAGAAATGTAAAAACCCTAAACAAGGAAACGAACGACATTCCCAACTAGATCCGCTTGCTGGTGGCCGAGTTGTAGGGTAAAAAAAGATGAGACATTCTCTCCTGTCCCGGTCACTTTAAGCAGTGCACTCCTAGGCCCACTGACGGTCACCACGGCACATGGCACCGGCCCCCCGCTAGAGACCACTGCCCGCCATCCTTCCCCCAGTGTCCACTCCGACATACCCTCTCTTCCTCCCATGTCCGCTAGCGTGCCAACCCTTTTCTGTCCTTTGTCTGGCATCTGTTTTTTGGTTTTTTTTTAAATTACTTTTTTACGCTCAACCTCACGCCCCCCTCTAATCCTGCTGGCCCGCTCGGACAGGAGCAGGAAGACCCGGATTCAAGTCTCGCCTTCCCTGCCTGCCTGCTGCGTGGCCTCAGGCACGTCCCTTAACTTCTCTGAGCCGCGGTTGCTCCTTCTGTTAAATGTCGCCACCCAGTTCAGCTGGCGTGGGGGGTCACGATTATAACCGTGGCTGTTACTCACCCTCCTCTTCTTCCCCTAGAGAGCATTTAGTGAGCGCTTACCGCATGCTACTGACAGTGCCGCCCGCTTCCCGAGCTTTAGCTCGTTCCCCAGAAGTACGGTGCGCCTTTCCGGGCACGTAGTAGGTTGTCGATCAACGTACTCCCCTTTTGTGCCCCGGTGGCCTCTTTTTTGGTCGCGAGTGTTAGAGACCCAACTTAGGCAAAAAGAGGACTTTTATGTGAGGTCATCGGGGGGGGACTCCTGCAGGAGGTCACTGGGGGGGGGGGACTTATGAGGCCATCGGGACCTGCGGCCGCCGCCCCGCGGGAGGAGCAGGGACAGTGCACACTCAGGGCCCTCGGCGTGCGCCCCGCACTCTGCTCCGCTGTCGCTTCGTTCTCTGCAGGACTGGATTTTGTCACTCGGCAGGAATGTGGCCTGCGGTCCGTTCCCGAATTCCACAAACTGCTACTCCCTCCAGAGTCTTTATCCCCAGCTCTGGTTGGACA
The DNA here is from genome assembly GCF_902729225.1 of Pteropus medius. Taxonomy (NCBI): domain Eukaryota; kingdom Metazoa; phylum Chordata; class Mammalia; order Chiroptera; family Pteropodidae; genus Pteropus; species Pteropus medius. Next base: position 4,887,230 of record NW_024348242.1, on the reverse strand, counting down.
AACTCCAGTCCTGTCCCCCTGGCTCTCTCGGGTCAGTCGACAGTGACCAGGAAGCAGGGGACGTAGAACAGTCCCGACCACCAGAGAATCCAGAGCGCTCGTGAGCCTGTCCCCTCAGCCATTCCTGGTGGTGCCAGGCTCCTCCCTGTCGCTTCCGGCGTTCACCTGGCCTTGCTCCAGAGCTGCAGAGCCGAAAGCGGCCTCACCACCCACATGGCCTGTTGGGATTGGGCGTGGGCCTGGCCAGGAGGCCACAGAGAGGGAGGCCTCTCAGCCAGACACCTGCCTCGACGGCGAGTGTGAGAGCCAAGAGCCAGGTGAAGACGGAGCTACCGGGCCCCCGAGCTCACCTGCAGAGCACAGCCTGCTTGCGGAGAGCTCGTGCAGGGTCCAGACAAGGGGACTGAGGCCAGTGTGTGGCTGACTCTTTTAAGAGGTGTAGGCCAGATCAGCCCCACTCCCCCCCCCCCCCCCCCCGGGACAGTGAGAGCAGCAATCCTAACTGTCCCGCCTGAGCCTCCGAGGGGTTAAATGACCCACCCAGGTGACAGGGTAGACGATGGGGCAGGGATGCAAGCCCACGCCTCGACCAACATTTGTCACAGGGGTGAAATGAAGGACTTCGCGTCGAATCCTTTAGAGCATCTACTTATTTAATTCTCCCAGCAACCCTTGAGGCAGACCCTGGAATCACTCCCCTTTTACAGAAGAGGAAGCTGAGGCTGGGGAGGTTAAGTTGCTTGCCCGTGGTCGCACTGCTTGCAAGGGGCAAGGCTAGGACTCACAGGCATGTCCCTTTGACTCCAGATTCCGGGCACTAAACCACTTCCCTGCTGTGGGCTACACCGAGTGTGCGTTTTCACAACCCACCAGGAGGCGGATGGCCCGACTAGCAGAAATCCAGTTAGTGGACCATTATAACGAATTCTTATCATTAGCATTTTGTAGGAGGCCAAGTCAGTCTCACGCAAAAAGTAGGTTTTCTTACCATTAAAAAGGCCTATTTTTGGAAGACCTGACCCCGGCGTTAGAGAGCAGAGGGTTATTTTTATCCGACCGGCATGGGTCCCTTGTGGCCTCCTGAGTTTTTATAGAAGCAATTAGCGCTGACGGTCCACCTGTCCCACTCCTTTCTCTCTGCTCTGGCCCTGTGCAGATCTGAAGTCACAGGCAGAGCCGCTCACGGGAGCCTTCCCCCGGGGAGAGCTGGGGTCCCCAAAGATTGTAGACAAACCGCCAAGCACCCGCCCTGTCACCAGCGAGCGATTATCACCGTCATTAAGGCCAGCGCCCTGTCCCACCGGTTTCCACGCTCGAAACTGAATTCCCCATTTTCGGCTTCGTTTCGGAGGGCATTTCCTTGACAAGTTTACAGAGACCCTCCTTGTGTGCGTGCTGGAACAGCCCGAGGCCCCGCAGCAGCAGGCGGCCGGTGGGTGGCAGGCGGCGGTCCCCGCCCAGGGCTTCCTAACAGCCCTGTTTCTGTTCCTGTTCAGTGCTCTGGAGGCAGCGGTTTCTCTAGGGGGCGAAGGCTTGACCCCGTTCTACAGTCTGGTGTCTGGCGGCCGGGAAGGAAAATTCTACAGGGTAATTGTCCTCCGAGTAAACACTGCCTGGTAACATGGAGTTACGTTTGTAAAAACACATGTGTCCGGGCTTAACCCTCTGGCTTCACCCCGCTCCCTGCAAAGTTCTCTTTCCCACTGAGCTCCAAATGTACTTACTTTCTAGAGAATGTGCCTCCAGTCTTAAAGGATGCTTCAGACTTCAGCCAAGACGCGTGTTGTGTTTCCATTTTATTTCCACGCAGGAGCTGGAAGACTATTTTTACTATTCTCAGCTCCGTGGTCAAGGTATCGACACAATGGAGATGAGAAAAGTGTCGGAACACATCTGCCTGTCGGAGCTCCCTTTCGTCATGAGAGCCATCGGCTTCTACCCGTCGGAAGAGAAGGTAGGTGACACGGGAACAGGGAACAGCAGTGGGACGCGTCATTAACGAAAAACGGCCCCTGGGAGCAAAAATTGCCGGTCAAAGTAAACATTTAACATTAGTCTCACATAGATGGATCAGAAAGAGGGTTCTGGGCATGGCAGACACATTCCTATGGGAATAGACTTCCCATAAAGATGCTCCTAAAAGACATATTTCTTACCAAAGTTTGATGTCAGTGAGAACGTGGGTTTTGGAGCCGGACGAGGACGGCCTGGTGGGGTTTAGGGAGGCAAGGCCCTTGGCACAGCACAGGCGCACAGGCGGAGCCCAGACGATGCCCACCGTCCGGCCTTTCCTGCCGCCTGTCTGGGTCCCTGGCCGGCGTGAGTGGGGTGCCTCTGGGAGGCAGGTGCTCGTCCTGGGCTGTGGGCTCAGGAGATGCAGTCTCTCCTCGTGACCCCATGAACGCCCCCAGCTGGACGGGCTCCAGGTGGACCAGCCACGCTCCTGGGAGGATGCTCTGCACAGAAACTGTGGTTTAAAATGCCACCGAGCGGGCTTCCTTCCTGACCTGAAATGTTCGCTCGCGCTCGTTGTGGGAAGTTTGGGAAAGGTATGTAAGTGGAATGAAGAGAATAATTACTTATAATCCCACTACATAGACTTAGCCGTGATTAGCGTCTTCCTGGATTTTTTGTAGATGTACGTGTACAAATCATTTTAAAACACTAGTTGGTACCATATCGAATATATATTTTTATCCTACATTTTCACTTCATATTGTGTGATTAGCATTTCCTATTTTACTAACGATTCTCTGAAAACATGATTTTAAAGGCTATATATCTTAATGTTATAACCTTTTTTGATTTAGAATATAGAACTATGGAGAGGAAAATAGAAATTACTCAGATAATCACTGTTAACATTTTGGTGGACTTTTTTTTCTGTTGTTTTACATATGGATATAGATACATCTATATTTTAAAACAAAGAATTGGCATTATGTGGTGCTTATAGATATATTTCAGTATACATATCAACATTTTACAGAGTATTTATGTAGATTTGTATATACATATGTGTATGTGTATGTGTGTGTATATGTATACACATATATCAATATCCTCAGTGAGCATATATGCACTATAGATACCACACACGCACGTATATATACATATATGCACCCAAACCCTACATTTTCTTTATCTGTTCCCACCAGCCGTGCCCAAGGGCTCCCTTTTCTCCACTTCCCGGCCAGCACTTGTCATCTCTTGTCTTTCCGATGACAGCCATTCTAACAGGTGTGAGGCGACCTCCCGTGGTGCTTTTGATTTGCATTTTCCTGATGATGAGTGATGTCGAGCATCTTTTCAGTACTCGTTGGCCATTGGAGTATCTTCTTTAGGAAAATGTCTATTCAGGTCTTTTGCCCATTTTTAAAATGGGTCGTTTGGTTTCTCTGCATTGAGTCGTACGCGTTCTCTCTCGACTGTGGATGTTAACCCCGTAACGGACGCGTGGTTTGCAAACATTTTCTCCCTCTCCGTGGGCCGCCTTTTTCACTTTGTCAATCGTTTCGGTTGCTGTGCGGACGCCCGTCGGTTTGACACAGACCACGCGCTCTTTAAAGGCGGTATGCCAAACTGAACCTTTCCCCAGCCGACGGACACATGCGTTGTCTGAAGCGTTTCGGCCGTCAGCGACACGGCTGTGAGGAGCATCACTGTGTGTGGTTTTCGCGAACTCCTCTGATGATTTTTCCAGGCCAGAGTCATAGACGTAGAATCGCTGCGTCAGAGACTATGAATTTTGAGGCTCTGCTGCCAAACGGATTTTCGAAAGTGTAGCATTTCACAGCTCACCATCAAGCGGACATGACTCCAGACCCCCCAGCTGAGACTCGAGGGTCACATTAGGTGACTGAGCACCTTTCGGCGCCAAAGCTGTGGTCCCAGTCACATCTCCTGGCTCCGGGGCCTCCCCAGCATCGCCTGTTTGTGTGCTCCAGGTGTGACTGGAAGCCGCCTTGTATCCTCCGAGGAGCAGCGTGCGGGGGCCCTGAGCCCTCAGCGCCCGGCAACCGGGCCGAGCCCCGCGCGCGTGCCTTACACCAGCGGGGATTCGTTTACGCGCTTCCAACGGTCCTTCGACCGGCGTGCATCGTGTGAAAGTCCCTGGCCAGACATGAAAGCCACCGCAGAGAAAAGCTGTGCAACCCACATAAAAGCGTCCCTTAGGCATGTATTTCCCAAGCGTGTTCCCTAGAACAAACAGTGTTTTTACCGGCAAGCTGCGTCAGAGCTGCCCGGGGCACTTACTGAAAAAGTCAGGTTCCTGGGCCCCGGCCCAGCGCTAGCCGATCAGAACCTGGCCCGGGAGGCGGCCTTGTTCTCTCTCTCTCTCAGCGTTCCGACGCGCGGCCTTGGGACGCCGGCCCCACGGGAGCTTTCCACCCGCGTTCAGGGAACGAGGATCCAACAAAGCTACATAGGATTATTCGTCGGGACGCTCTTTAGTTACAAGTTACAGGCACCTAAGGCAAACCCGTTTTTGATTCACGGAACTCCGAGTCCAGGGCTAGAGGTGGTGTCTTGTAGAACCTGATCCAGACCCTCGAACCGCGTGTCCAGGAGGCACCTTTCCCCGCGGGCCTCCCTGTTCTCCGTGCTGCCTCCCTTCCCACCAGCTCCCCCAAGCCCAGCGCTCAGCAGGCACGACCTCAGAGGCAGCAGCTGCCTCCTTGCCAGAGCTCCAGCCACTGCCCCAGCCTCCTTGTCACTGTCACCGGGGCAGGTGCCGCTCAGGGTGGCCAGGCCTGGATGCTCCCCCGACCTGCAGGGACTGAGGCGGAGCAGCCACCTCGACCACGAGGACTCCGAGCTGGATGAGGGGTCCCCAAATGAAAAAGGGCCCGCTCTTCAGAGCCTTTAAAAGGTCGCCGGACATAAAGGACCTCAAAACGGGGCACGTGACGGGCAGTGTGGCGTTCCCCAGCCTGGGCCGACCGTGGAAACCGTTTTCCCGTTTGAGGTTGGAAAAGTGGCCGTAGGCCTGTCACTTGGCTTCCATTCCACTGGGTTTTGTCTTCACGGTTGTATCTGCGGTTCGTCTACTTTTTGCAGCCAAATGTTTATCTTAAACGAAGACACATCTCCTCTGGGTGACTGGTGGGCGTCACACCTTGCGCTTCCAGATGGCGGGGGGCGGGGGGAAGATGCACACGTTGATGGGAAGCGCAGGGACCCAGGGTCTGGCCGGCCCAGGCGCAGTTCCGGCCGCTCACTTGGAAAGTCATTTCAACTGTAGTCTGAATTCCCGTGTCCTCGTCTGTAGGACGAGGCTGGAAACAGCTCCGACCTCACGGAGTTGTCACGAGGACTGAAGGACGAAGGTCTGTGGAGCCCAGCATCACACAGAGCAGGTGCCTCACGGAGCCTTCTGACTTCAGTACTTCCTGTCCAGATGCCACGTTCTTTTTAAGAAGTCGATGGGAGGGCCTTTCTTTTCCTTATTTTTAACTTTTGGAAAATTCCGAACATGCGCTAAGGGAGAGAAAATCGTGTAATGCGCCCTCGTGTGCCTACCAGTCGGCTCCAACAACGACCAACTCTCGTTCCGTCCAGAGCCACCCACATCCCCTCCACCCCGCGGGTGATTCCCGAGCAAGTCTCACCACACGGGGAGGACGACGCTGGAACCCCGGCGCCTCGCCAGCCGGGAGAGGGCCCCACCCCCCGCAAGGCCCTGCGGACGGGGTCGCTCCCTGTGGCTCCATGTTCTCCATACCATTCTAAAGTCAGCCTATTATTGCCTTGATTCATCTGGTAAAGATACTTTATGTAAATGGCCGCAAGTCATCAAACTGACGGCAGCCTTCCTTCAAACCCTGGGCTCGTTAAACGTGTCCTCTGCAGTCCCGCTCTGTCCATCAGGGGATTCTGAGTGTTTAACCCTGGAAACCACCACCCGCCCGCCCTAGGAGGGAGGTGCTGCAGAAAGAGATGGGTGCAGAGGGGCCCTTCTTACCCTGATTCCCGTGGAAGTTAGGGCGTGTGATCATTGGGGGGCGTGTGATCACGGGGGCACACGCAGCTATCCTGTCATTGGCAACGGATAATGAGGGTTAACAGCCTATCGAAAGCTTGCCGATGAGTAAAAGGTACCCAGGAAAAAAAACTTAGTCTGCAGAAAGTATTATAAAGTGACATCGAGCGTTATTTACTGACATAAAAACAAAGAGAAATAAAAGTGGCCGTTGTAAGGTGTTCACCGGCTGTCACGTGCATCACCTCACACCTGCTCAGCGCCCTTGGCGGCGTGTTCACGAAGCCCTTCGATGCGAGGATTTCTCGTCCACGTAAACACATTTACTCTGTGGAGACATTTTCCAATGGAGACATTTTCCAAAGGCCCTGTGGTCCAGATGTGGCCACGTCAGTGTGCAGATGTCCTTAGTTGTTGAGTTCGTTTATATCTGAGGAGAACTCTTTGATCTTGGTTTCATGTCAGAGTTATAGCGATTTTTAATAAAAATTATTTCGGGGCCCTGACACTCTTAAACCCAGGCTTTGTCACGGTTAACGCAACATTTCCTATTGTGACACCGCTGTTTCGTTTTCCCCAGGAAGTTGTACAGACTATATTCGTAGCTAATGGAGCATCTTAACACTTGGTTACCTGAAAGTCTCAGACACAGAGATTCAAACCAGCCCCCCAAAGGCTATACATTATTTATATTTTTCTTACGTCGTTTTAAATGCCTTGGGGATTTGAATCTAGTCAGTGCGGTAATTCGAAGCCAAATTATAGAAGAATATAACCCCTCCCCAGAGAATGGGGAGACCGCCGCCAGAGCGTGGTCACCTGGCTGCTCCCACAAATCTTCACCCTTTTACTGAAAGCTTGGCAATGTTTTTAGTGTCGTAGGAGGAACCAGAACTTAGGCGTCACCGTTTCTACAGCTGATTTCACATGTGAGGAAGTTTCGGCTCCCATCCTCGCGAGTGGTTTTCGGCTGGGACTGTGGACCGTCGTGCAGGGGCAGGGCCCACGGGTCACGTGTGTTTCCTAGTCACGGGAGGCTGCATTTCCATTTAGCGTGCAGAGCGCGGTATAACCTTGGTAAGTCCTTGCGGTGAGTTAACAGTAGTGCGTCCACAAGTTCCAGAAATGCGAGGTCAGTCCTGGCGGGGAGGCACGTGGTGGGCAAGAGCTCACGTGGCGGACTCGGCGAATGCTGGTCAGTTGGGTAGGCGAATGGTGCTCCTTGGTCATGTCGACTGCAGAGATGATGAGGAAAATAGAGTCCCTGGCATTATTATTTGACCTCAGAGTAATTAGTAGCAGCCCTAAAAGTTATGGGGTATTCAGGGGCTTTGGCATTTATTTAGAGAGGAAATAAACGATCGCTTAACTTTTTAAATGTGCATATCTTTAGACCCAGCAAATCTACTTTTAGGAGTGTCTCCTAGAGAAAAACTCACACAGGTGCACGGTGATGTTCACAGGGAAGAGACAGCTACCGTAGTCGTCATTAAAAAGTGAAACTGGCCTGTTTCTTGACTCAGAATTTGCAAGATTTGTTGTTGAAGGACGAAAGGCAAGTTGCAAATCAGTATATAAAGCTCGGTCTGGTTTCCGTAATAATAATGCGTCTAGATTCTTACATGCCTAGCTCTGAAAGAACATGCACCATACCCTTAACGACACTGGTTTCTGAGGCTTGGGGTCTGGGCGAACTCTTTCTGCGTTCTGTATTTGACCTTCCGGTACCAGGTGGAGCCTGGCCCTGGTCCCTGCCAATCGGAGTTTTGGGGCGGCCCTGGGGTCTCGTGCGCTCCCGGCCTCGGGGCTCCCTCGTGTGCGTGCGCAGACTGTCCACGCCACGTCATTCCAGACCTGACGGACACAGCCCCTTTTCCAGCTGCCACAAACACAGAAAGCCCACTCACATAAGACAGCTTTCTTGAAAATTTGGGGTTAACCAGAAAGGGTCAGACATAACCCCGTTTCACAGCAGTTGACTCAAAACTGCTTACGAGGCCCTCTTCCCAGTCCTGCTGGCTGCCTGCACGGGGGCTTCCTGTGAGCCCTCACCCCGCACGGGCAGCGCTGGCCGTTTGCTCCCCGCTTGCCTGAGCACCCCGGGACACCCCGTTCTTCTCCCTCTGCCGTGCGGGGGTGGCGGTCCGGCTCTCAGCTTCTCTTTTCCAGCCTGCACTGTGAGCCCATCTGCAGGGTCTGCTGACGAAACAACTTCCCATTTTGCAGCGTCCACCGTCCTCGGAAGACAGTTACGCTCGTGCACTGCGAGGTGGGGGCTCATACGTGCATTTCCGTAGTATTTAATTTTTCTTAACTGCAAGCGTGGAGCTCGTGTTGCTCTTGTATTCGGAACAAAACCCAGAAAGATAAACTAGCGAATCCTCTCGAAGCCCCGTGTGCTGATCTCCGTGGCTAAACCGTGGCCCCAGCTGGCACGGAGGGACCGCGGCCGAGTGGGGACGGCCTCCCCCAGACAAGGGGGGACGTTTGAGCCGAGGATCGTGGGCACGATTTCTTCTCTGATAAAGACCCCGTGGGAATCTGGAAATCTGCACGTTGAGGAGAGGCCCTCAGCTCGTCGGATCTGCTCTGTGACATAAGTGACAGGAAGTGGTTCCACACCAAGGGGAGGAGAGATGGCCCGCGGCCGGGCGGTCATAGGGAGGCCCCCCACCCCCGGCCACCGGACCGTCCCGACACCGGTGACCGCTGCACCTCCTCGCTTAGAGGTCAGGGCCAGACAAAACGGTTTCTGTTTTTCACACTCCAAGCATTTTCAAGAAAGAAATCCTGGAGTGCCTGGCAGCCACTGGCAAAGAACGGGGCGATCATACCGTGAGGGCACCACGGGCAGCAGCGACGCCCCGGCCCCCCTCTCCCGAGCGCTCGCCGTGCGGAGAACCGTCCAGCGCCCCCCGCCTTGGCCCTCACCACACGCCGATGCTCTTCTCATCTCCGTTTCACAGGCGGGGAAACTGAGGCTTCGGGAGCTGAGCACGCTCGCACAGTCACGCAGCTGCTGAGGGCCGAGCCGGGGGCTCGGCACCCCAGCCGGCCGGCCCTAGCCCCCATGTCCTGTTTCCACAAACGGGGAAGAAACCCTGAAAGTCAAGACATCAAACGCTGGTTATTGCCAAGGGATGAGGCATTACAGGGCACTTATTTCTCTTCTTTCCATCTTCATTGTTTTCGATTTTTTATAGCAGGCGCGTATTAACCTTTACTAGTTTTATAATTATAGAAGGATAGATCATAGTGACGGTGGAAAAAAATGTTTTCGAAAATCCGAATGTTTTTTGCCTCGTTACTCGCCTCTGTCACGGTGTCGCCTCCGTGCGATGCCCCTTTCTCTTTCACGACTTTATTGATGTGTATCGGATACCGAACAGTCACCCATTTAAAGTGGACAGTCCAGCGGCTTCCGGTTGGTACACAGAGTCGCGCAGGTGTCACCACTGTCTAGTCTCAGAACATGTTTGTCACCCTAAAAAGAAACCCCAGACCCATGAGTAGTTGCTCCCCATCCTCCCTCGCCTCAGCTCCTGGCCCCCACTAATCCGCTTCCTGTCCCTGTGCGTCTGCCTGTTCTGGGCATTGCGCGTACCTGGACCCATGCGACATGTGGTACTTTGTGTCTGGCTTCAAGGTGCATCCACGTCGTGGCTTGAATCAGTACTTCATTTCTTTTTATAGCTGAATGATATTCTAGTAATTCACGTGCATGGGCCACGTTTTATTTTTTCCTGTCAGACATTTGAGTTTTCGCCACATTCCGGCTATTACGCATTACACTGCCATGAATATCTGTGTGCAAGTTTCTGTGTAGAGGTGTGTGTTTTAATTTCTCTTGCATACATCCCTAGGAGTATGTCAATGATAATGTCGATGATAATTCCACGTTGAACCGTTTGAGGAACTGCCACTGTTTTTTTTTTTATTTTTATTTTTATTTTTAACTCCATATTATTTCTGGGTGTAGCTGCAAGGCGGGGTCAGGATTTCAAAGAGCTGCGGGCCCTTCATGAACCCTTGACTGTGGATTTTGGGACAAGACAAAGAATTTGTCATTCCATAGTAGAGCCTTTGAAAACATTTGCCTGGGGCAAGGAAGAGTCTGTAGGTGTCTGAGGCCGGGGCTCTGATGAGGGGCTGGGAGGAAGTCACCAGCAAGGGCCCGTGAATGGGTGGTGTTCTCATTTCTGCGCCACCGGCTATGGATGCATGGCAGCCGAGAGAGCACTGTGGCCGAGCACAGTGGCCAATGTTCCCCTGTGGCCGTGCTCAGTGAGCAGGAACTAATGGTGGCGTGCCCCACTTCTGGAGAAAGAGACAGCCGTCATCCAGATATAGTTGCAGGAAGAAGCAGGGGACAGTTGCGAGTCCCAAAGCAATGCATAAGTAGCAGAGGTGTCTCTAGATGTGACCATACAGCAGAGCTGCCCAGCCCCGAAGCCTGGACCTCGGCCCGTCCTCCCCTGCCCCAGGTCCACTCAGAAAGTCCGGGATGGCGACGAAGAGAGGGCGGGAGGCGAAGGTGGTGCACGGTGACGAAAGACCGTCTCCCGTTTGCAGAGGATGTTCTAGAGAGCTCCGTGTGCTGGGAGGCGGGCGTGGGGAGGAGGGAGAGTCCTTCCAGCCTGCAAGTCTGTGGAACTCTTACAAAAGGAGCCGACGCACGCCAGGAGCCTGTGTATGAAAACGAGGCCGGGCCTCGGTTCAAATGTATCATGTTCCCCTCATCTTAACAAGGAGGCTATAAACCTTAATCATAAAACATAATTCTAAGGCCATCACCGGCTTCCTGCGGCTGACAGCAGGATCACGAACCCAGAGGCCTGTCGGGGTGAATGGCAGAGGCAGAAGCAAAATAATTTGGGGCAAGGGGACTCCGGCCACCCTCGCGTCACGGGGCCTGGGCAGCAGTGCCACCGGAGGTCCACCTGCCATATGTCTAAATGTTTGAAAGTTATAAATCAAGCCACAAGCTGCTGAGGAAACACCTACGCACCAGGCCCACCTGTAACACGAGCTGGTTCAGACCGAGAGGCCTGGACTCCAGGATCCACGCCTGGGCGGATGGTGCGGGGCGAGCCAGGCCCGCGAGCACCTGCACGTCTTCTCACTCCTGGCTCCGTCCTTGGCCACCCTGCACGCCGACAGGTGGGCACACCGGGGGCGCAGGTCTCTCGCAGGAGGGTGACTTCTGGAAGAGACCCCTGCAGGCCCTACAAGTGGGTGTAAGTTATTTGGGGGAGGGGAGCCTGGGGGTCAGGGTTCCCAGAGGGTGGTCTAGAACAGGGGAGCATGGGGTCTAGATGGGCACCTCCCCGTGGCCCTGCAAACCCCTCTGAGGATGGAGTAACCCGAGGGGACCCTCCAAAACCTTGGTCCAGGGCAAGGACCCCCTGTCTTGCGTGGATGTCACATTGTCACTGCCAGAGAACACCTGCCTCTAAAGGGGACGGTTTCTGCTCAGCTCCACCCAACTCTTACCGACTGGAGTTGCTGGCCTACCATCACCAGACTCCTCTGATTTTTCAAGAGAAGTTCTATGTGAAATCGAATTTTTAAAGCACCACATGAACCAAACAAAGCACATCTGCAGATTTAGTTCTTGGACCAGCAGTACCGAGGCCCCCGCCGCCTTGGCCAAACTCAGACGCTCCAGCTCCCCTTCTTAGGACCTTTCAACACAAGCGGAAGGTGTGGCGGGAAGAATAATGGCCCCCAAAGATGTCGACATTCTAACCCCTGCGACCTGTGAATGCGCCGCCTCACAGGGCAAAGGGGGACTTGGCGAGTGCGATCGAGTTGAGGCTCGTGAGACGGGAGTTGATCCCGGATCAGCCGGTGGACCCAGTGGCATCACAAGGGTCTCGCTAGGAGGGAGGCAGGAGGGCCGGAGACAGAGGAGGAGACTTGACGAGGGAAGGACAGGTCAGAGCGAACGACGAGACTGAAGGCGGAGGGGGCCGCGGCCGCAGCCTCTGGGAGCCTCTGGGAGCCTCTGGGAGCCGGGACGGGAAGGGGGGCAGATTTCCCACCAGAGCTCCTGAAGGACCGTGGCCCCGCTGACACCTCGATTTTAGCCCTGAAGACCCATCTCGGACTTCTGACCCGGAGAACCGGAAGGTCCGTCTGTGTGCCTCGTGTCACGAAGCGCGGAGTCATCCATGACAGCACCCCTCCCTTGCGCCCCACTCCCCACACTTGTGTCCCAGCCTGCGGTGTGTTCTTTCACCTCACACCGGCTGGCCCCGCGCTGGCCGTCCTCCAGGTGCACCTCTTCCAGGAAGCCTTCCGGGCACATCTAGCTGAGAGCCCTCCACGTTTTAATGTTGATCCCCCATATTTGGGCACCGAATCTTTTAGGGCCATGGTATCCAACCATGTTAAAAAATCACTTGAGGGCACCCCCAAAAAATCCTGGTGCCTGGGTGGGATTCTTTCTTTTTTTAAGCCCAGGTATTCCTTATGGGCAGCCAGGGCCGCGAACGGTGGCGACGGAGCCTACCGGTTCGTTCCCTCTCCGTGTGTGTATGCCGTTTCTGGAGTGCCTCTTCCCAGGGCCCAGCCCCGTGCCCGGCACTTAGTAGGTGTTTCATAAACATTCGCTGACTGACTGAGACCGAAAACTCCTAAACCGGAGGGCTGTCCTAGTGCTAATTAAGTGACTCGCCTCTTATTCGCAATAAACCCAGTGCTTAGGAACTACCAGTAAATCAAACCACTTAGGGCAGTGAGTGGTTATTCTAAACAGGGCTTTTGTGAGTTTCAAGAGAGATTCTCCCTCGGCCTCGCTCACACCCGCGTCGATTGCTTACTTCGTTCATTCGACATTTCTCGGGGCCCCTAGGAACTGAGCTGCTGACGAAAGAGAAGAGAAAGCTATTGCTCCAGCTTCGTGGAGGACACAGGTGTGGCCCAAAGGAGTGGCGCGTATGCCACAGCTGCCACCTGTCATGACTCTCTAAGGAAAAGCACGAGGCCGATGCCGATTCTTTTTGGTACAAGCGTCGCCTCCGTGAACCCCCGTGGCCTCCAGAGCATCAGCCTTGGCCTCGCCTGGGGACTCTCGGCCCCCGTCCCAGACTCACCGAATCAGAATCTCCTGGGACGGAGCCAGCAGTCTATGTTTTCACCAGCCTGCCTGGTCCACGTTGATGCCCGACCGAGTGTGAGAACCTCTGCCTCGAAGCCACGCTTCTCGACCTTGGCCTTGCATTCGAATCACCTGGGGAGCTTTTAAAACTATGACTGCTCAGACGCCACCCCGCGCCAATTAAATCAGGGTCTCTGGGAATGGGGGCAGGGCGTGAGAACATTCGAAGCTCCCCGGGTGAGTCGAAGGAACCACTCACCGCCTTGGCGGAGGTTAGGCCAGTGCGAGAACGCCAGTAAATGTCCACCCGAATGCTGGGGGGGCGGGGGCCGGGCAGCAGGCCTCCGCCCTTTCCAGCATCACCATTGCACACCCTGGGGCACTGGGAAGGTTCTGGACGTTCCCGCTCCGGCCCCGAGGTTCTTGTCCAAGCGTGAACTTGGTTTGGACATGCAGCAGAACCTGCCTCTCCAACTAAGGCTTGCAAAGTAGGCTTGGGAAAGACACGTCAGCTCGGGAAAGACGACCAGCTCTGCCTCTCTCGAGCAGTGATTCCTGACCGGTCACGCGGGAAGGAGTGGGAGGTGAGTCGCCGCGGCTGGGATCGGGCTGAGGACGGTCACGGAGATCAGGGCAGCGCTTCGGGCCCGAGTGACTCAGGCACTGCGGGGTTCCTTTTTGGTCGTCTGGGGTCGGTCTCCTATTTCTGAACCGAGTTAAATCACGTGTTACATTTATACTTAACGTATATCATTTAGGTTATAATTTGTGCAATGCTAAATGATAATCTTTAATGACGTGTAATTAGCAAAGGCGCACAAATAATCCCAAGAAGAGCGGCTGCCTGTGGAGCGCTTGCCGTGGGCGAGGCGCGACGTTCAGTGCTTTACGTACACTCTCACAGTGAACTTCGGAGCCGTCCAGTGCATGCGTTTTACCATATTGCCTTTTTCAAGATGAAGAAACCGAGGCTGAGGAGTGTTAAATGACTCACCCAAGGTCACGTAGAAAATGGCAGGGCCGGGGTCCGAACCTAGGTCTGTCATCAAAGATCATACTTTTAGCCCCAGTCTCCACGGGCTCATCATAAGTAGTAGTACAAATATATAACGATAGTATTAAAATTACACATTACAATATGTAAATAAGATGTTACTGGAGAGTGTTTTAGTTTACATAAAAGTAGACGTAATGCAATTGTCTATCATTTAAACTCTATAAGTGTTATATTTGAAAGCGTTACCATTTAAAGCGACTTATGTGGTATCAATTATAGTTCATTTGTGTACTAACTAGCGATGTTATTTCAAAAGACCATTTCTGGAATGTTGCACTGAGAATATGTGGTTTCTTTGCAAATAGTGGGTAATTACTAAGACACAGTATTAAAGGAAAAAAAGCATGATACAAAAGTATATGTATACGATATATACGATACCAGTATTGCATATATATGATACCAATATGGCAAAAGACAAACATATTTTATACGCATGAAAAAAATTGAAAGTACCCCAGATCTTTCATAGAAATTGTGATTGGACAGTTAGACTCTAAGAGGTTTTTATTTTCATCCTGATATTTGAGGCCAAAACAAGACAGAAGGGGGCCCCAGACAGGCTGATATTTGGTGTTGCTACAAACTGGTGCTCTTTCAACTTTTGTCCTACATTTATTTAGTGGACAGGGAGAAAAGGTAATAAATAATTGATAAATATTGTGCACAAATATAGATTCGCTGCCTGATTCATTCCTATCAACCAAAGTAGAGTTCACATTCTAGGGATAAAAAGTTATAGCCCACTTTTCTGTGGCTCTCATTCTCTCTTTGTAAATTTCCAACCCCCACAATTTTTTAGGAGACATATTACTTTAAAATGTAGATACATAATATTGAATGTCAACTCTAATTGAAAAATAAAAATAAACGTAGACACTAAAATGAATTACTTCTAGCCCTTTGCCAGACGTAATTCGGGTTCCTGAAATTCAGGTGACTACAACATGCATGGTACAAAAATACTGCACAGACACAGGTTGATGGCAGTGAGGACTGGTGGTGTTTGTTTTTATATTGTATTTCTCTCCCTCTCGTGTTAAGCCAGAATCCTGTGTGGAGACCTGCGTTAACAAGCACCACCTTCCCATCCGAATCCACAGACATGTCAGACCCTTTGCTCAATTCTAGAAGATTTGGAAAATACACAAAGAATGACTTTCTAAGTTAGAAAGCAGGCCCCATAGAATGAATCGTGAATTGTTGCTGTTTATTCTGTTTGTGGGAGAGGTTGTGTAGAATGCGTATTCTTCTTTAAATGTTTGGCAGAATTCGCCGGTGAAGCCATCCGGTCCTTGGTTTTTCTTTGTGGAAGTTTTAAATGACTAATTCGATCTCTTTATTTGTTTTGGGTCTATTCAGATTTTCTATTTCTTCTTGGGTCAGTTTTGGTCATTTGTCTCTTTTGGGATATTCGTCCATTTCATCTAGGTTATTTGATTTGTTGGCATATAGTTGTTCATACTCCTTTTTATTTCTATAAGGTTGGTACTGATGTCCCCACTTCTATTCCTGATTTTAGCAATTCCTCGAGTCTTCTCTCTTTTTTTCTCGGTTAGTCTGGCCAAAGATTTGTGAATTTTGTCGATTTCTTCAATTAATAATGGCTTTTTAGGTGTTCGTTTTAAAAATGTATACCACATAAGTTACATATACCTTTGTGTGTGTGTATGTGTGTGTGAATGTAAAATATGATATATATATAAAACATTGCAGAATAAAAATGGAAAAGGAAGGAAAAAGAAATCGTAAGGTGCAGTTAATTGTCTTACGAAGTTTATGAGGGCCAGAGGTCCAATATTTGAGTTCCGCCCTAAATTATTTGCTTATTCATATAAACTAATTTCTGATTTCCCGAGGAGTCTGTCTTTTAAATGAAACTGATATCCACTTCACAGAGAAAGGAGGTAGTTGATACCATGCGAGGTACTTAGGTAAAAAGCGATAAAATGCAACAGCGCCGACAGCGTCAACACGTGGGACACTGTACTAGGGCAGCCTTTACATAAGCACCATGAACTGTGTCCCTTAGAACAACAGAAACATATTTCCTCACAGAAATCCGACATCAAGGTATCAGCCAGGTATCATGCTCTGTGAAGCCCCTGGGGAGAAGCCTTCCTGGCCTTTTCTAACTCCTGGGGGTGACCAGCAACCCTCGGCCTTCCTTGGCTTAAACCGTATCGCCCCAGTCTCTGAGGCCTCCACCCTCACAGGGCCACCTTCTGCCCATATGTCTCTCTCCTCTTCTCCTAGAGACACCAGTCGCACCGGATTAAAGGCCCACCTTCCTCCAGCGTGACCTCATCTTAACGTCTGCCATGACCCCGTTTCTAACTAGCGTCGTAATCTGAGGTCCTAGGGGTTAGGAATTCGACATATCTTTCTGGGGGGACATAGTCAACCCATAACAGACAAGTTCTAAGATAACTGTGAACATTTGTCTGTTACTCTCCACTTTTTAGAAATACATCACTGTCTTTCCTGCTTACCACGGTCTCTTTTGTTTTTTTAAACCTCTTCCCCAGATTGAAGATATGTTTAACGAGATCAGATTTAGTGAGTACGTGGACAGTGGAGAGATAGTTGACAAAATCAACTTACCGGATTTCCTCAAAGTTTACCTTAACCACCGGCCGCCTTTCGGGAACACCATGTACGCCATCGAAAGGAGCTTCAACATTCTCGGTTACACCAATTCCAAAGGAAAGAAAGTTATTCGAAGAGAGGATTTCCTGAAACTACTTCTCACCAAAGGTGAACCCATACCTAGGGATGTCTGGTCAAACCCTTGGACCATTCCCACTGGAGAGAGCTGGGTTCGGGGAGGCAGACCCCCGGCACGTTTGTTTACAGACGGGGCTTCGGTCCGAGGGATGCGCTTGCTGACCTGTGTACCTGGTCAGGGGGAAGGACATTATGTTCCCGCTTCCTGAAACTTCAAGATCCGGTGTCCCCACTTATAAAATAGGGATAAAAGTGCCAGCCGTCGATCTCACAGGGCTGCTATGAGATTCGGCTCTCATGGGATGGGATGCATTCGTGAGAGAAAACTACGCCAAAGTAAAAACGTTCCCTTTGACCTACTATTTTCCTCATTATTTCATGTGAGGAAGTGGAGTAGGCGTTCTCTCTGGGTCATCATTTCATCTTAGACTGGTGGCCCTAATGTGAGGGGCTTTGAACTAAAGCTGAGGGCGGTCTTTTCCGGAGCATTGTCTGGTTCCTCCCTCCGAGCCCCAACATATTTGGAGGCCCAGTCTAACACCAGATCAGGAAGCACCTGTGACAGCACCATAGGACTCTCGAGATGGTTTTTTTGTGTCTCAAGAAAAGGAAATAGCGGAATAATTCTCTATCAGACCTCGGAAGGTCGATACTGAGCTCTGACCGTAAATTTAGTTCCAAGAGCTGACCGGGCCACTTTTCTCCTCCCCGGTACCCAGGTGAGCACATGACGGAGGAGGAGCTGTCCGACTGCCTAGCGACGCTGCTGGGTCTGAATCCCGAGGGCTGGAAATCGGAGCCTGCGGCTGCCTCCACCAAAGGTACTGGGACCGGCCACGTCAGGGCACACAGGGCACACGCGGCACACGTAGCCGTCCGTGGCTTGCTCACCTGCTGTGCACTCAGGCGCATTTATTTACCCCTGACCCGGGCAAGCCACTCCCTGAACGCCCTGCACACAACAACGCGAACCCAGCTCGGAACCCAGCACGGATAAGTTACGAAAGGGCCAGTGAGCGGCGGTCGTGCTTAAGAGACGGAAGCCTACGTCTCTGTGCTTGTCCCTTTAGCCCACTGACCCGGTCTTCGTCTTGCCGGCTCCGGGGGGGGTGGACATTGGCCACTGGTGGAGGATACAGTTCAGAAGCTATCTCAGGAGAGCAGGGGTTATCAAGGGCGCCCCAGTAAGGAGACCACTCCCCTCCCCCGCCCCCACTCAGTGGTTGGCATGAGCCCAACTTCAAGCCGCCGGAACTTGAAAGTCTTTACAAACCTTCTTGAAGCTCACCTTTCTCGCCGAAGGACTCCTCACCTCCTCCTCCTGGTCCACCGGAGGAACGAAGATGGCCCTGAAGTTTGGGGTGCGAATGTAAGCTCAGGGGGAACTGGTCCAGACCCCTCGCCTGGGCCCGCCTGTGTGGGAATGACTCCAGTGACAGCCTGGGACGCTGGCCTAAGGACACCGTGGTGGCCTGAGGATGCCGTGGTGGTCAGAGCCACCGCTGTGGTTACTATGCCTGGGGTCAGGAGCAAAGACTCCCAACCGGGCCGCCTCCTCCCATTCTCGTGCTGTCTGTCCCCGATTTCAAATGGAGCGATGCCCGAACTCAGTTCTAGACCCGGGTATCCGATCGGTCACTTCCAACCTGCAGCCCGTTCCTCGTGCACCTGCGGATGTAACGTCCCCATTGTTATGTGCTTATGCTGTGTTCCCAGGTGTCTCGAAACAGTAACATCAGCCATGCCGTTAAGGCTTTCCAGTGACATTCGCGGAGATCTGGAGAGCCAGCGCTCCAAGCCACAAAAGAAGGATTTTAACCAGTTTCCACCCAGGGGTTTTCAAGGAATCAAAACTAAACTACAGCACGAAGCACTTCTCACTTTTTAGTATCGTTGCCGTGTGTTTTTGGGAAATGCTTCTGCGTCAGAAACCTAATCCTTTTGAAGACGTTTGTTTTCTCGTTCGTCTAGGTTCACAACTGTGCCTCGAAGACGAACTTCCGGACGAAATCACCGCAGAAATATTCGCGACGGAGATTCTTGGCTTAGCCCTTTCATCCAGTTCCAGACGAGAACCTACGGACCACCAGTGAAGCGGTCAGGAATGTCTGAGGCACAAAGGACTTTGTGTGCGCGCGTTTGCTTTCTGTTCTGTTTTTGTTTTTGTTTCCCAAGAGGCACCACTTGGCCTGCATTTCTCTACCCCCACGCTAATCTTTAGAACGTTTAGGCATTAAAAGCAGATTTTTGTTAAGCAATGGAATTCACAACGTCGGGCATTCCACTGTTTCTGAGATAAGACAAGTGGGTAGAGGCAAGGAAAACACTGGCAGCTGGATGTTAACGGTGGCTAGACATGGGGCACTGTCTCTGTGCCCAATCTAAGAAGTGCTTGCTTGGCGGGGGGTTTGAAGGGATGTAATGCTGCCTGCAGATGGTGCGGTCTCCGGGGACAGAGGGGGCCTTAGCCAGCAGCAGGACTTCCTAGTGATGCGTGCGACCTTATTCCCTTACCCTCAAGTACCACCTGGACCATCGGCCTAATGTGGCCTCATGTGGATGACTCTGCTTGCTGTTAGCCTGAGGCAGGGGTGCCGGGGTCTCTGGGCTCTGTGGCTTCTTAGCAGCAACGTACCCAAGCGGTCATGTGTGGTCGTTACGAAGCGCATCGCTGGCCATGCTTAACTCCGGTGGCAACTGTCAGAGAGAATGCAAAATGCACCCCAGGACCCTGTGTGTGCTGCACCTGCCTCAGAAACCACACGGCCATCCTGCGGGGCAGAACACCAACCGGAGTCCGTGAGCACGCCCCGGCCCCCTCCCCCCACCCACAGAAACCGGTGTCGTTGGGTCACCGCCTCATGCTCCACTGGGCTGCAAAACACCTAGTAGGCAAAAGCGGGCCAGTTGTCCAGCTCAGGGGAGGTTTCGGCAACACTACTAGGTTCCGGCGGTGTTTTGACCTCGGCTGTGAGGTCTCCTTCAGGCCGACGTGCCAGACGTTATTCCCCGCGCTCGACTCAGCCCAACACACCCTCCCGTCCAAACCAGGTCTTTCCCAGAGGAACTAGCATTCGAGAGACCGTTTCTGATCCCCGCCAAGGTACTGGGTGCTGAGGAGCTGAGGTCTGTGCGAGAAACTGAAGAGCAGCGGCCTCTTCGCGCGCGGAGCCCTCCCCGCTGCAGGCGTCCACCCGGAAAATTGGCAGAGGGCGTCTTTAGAACACCCTGGAACACAGAGTGGAACTGTCTACTCCGAACCAGGCTGTGTCACTGTGACCTTGGGACAGACAGCATGGGCCAAGGTTCTGCAGGAACCCGCTGATCACATTGTGTCACCAGGGCTTTGCAACCTAGTTTACATTTTGTTCTTTTTTAAAAAACGCAAAAACAAGCTTTATGAATCAACTTTGCAGCTGCTGAGGGCTTTGGAGATATGTTACCAAGCCAGTTAAAAAGTTCCTGGGGACATTTTAAGGAACAGGAAACTCTCAAATGACTTATTCTCTTCAAAAAAATAACTCAGAATTGGATGCAGTCTGGACACCAACCAGAGGCCTCTTTCATTAAATCTGGCACACTGATTTTGTTCTTATTGACAACACATATTAGAATACTGTCTTCAGCAGAACTGACCAGTGATCAGTTGGACCCAGTGTGGCCGGGCCACTGTCAAACCCAGGGTGAGATGATCTCGCTGTGCCGAGGCAGCTTCCTGCATCTCTTTAAGTCAATATGGGGTGAACCAGGAAAGCCAACGAAGAAGGCCAAAACGGCAAGGGACAGCAGCAGGACCCACGTCGGTGGCATTCCCACCCTGATCCCAGCCCAACCTGGCCCATGGGCTCCTCCTCACCTTTGGGACCCCTTTACGCAGGTGCTCTTGTCTTGGTGTCTCTCTCAATTCGTCTGACCAACGCAGAGAGCAGCACGTGTGTGCCTTTCGGCCCCCGGAGGGCCTCCCCTTCCCCCCACCCCTGTCCCGGGCAGGCCCCGCCTGCTGGCCACACAGGTAGTGGGGAGGAAGGACATGCATCCAAGGGCAGCCTTCCTGCCAAGCGAGCAGAGAACTCAGACTCTCCAACAGTGTGGGTGGCGGAGCAGCGACGCCAGAAAGGGAGGAGGAAGAGATCGAAGACAGGATCGTTGGCTTTGCACATCCAGCCTGAAGGACAAAACGCTGAGCACCAAAAAGCACATGATGATGTTCCTATGAAAGAAGTGAAAAAAAAGAATACCGTTTCAGATGGGGTCTCTGGTCGGGTGCTCGCAGAGCTCGAGAGCGTGGAGAAACAGCGGTGGTCTGCCAGGAAGCAGCAAGGGCCGCCCCCAAACCCACTCTCTACTCCAGAGCCCGGGCCCCTCCCGTGCATCTTCCAGGGCTGGAAGCCCAGAGGGCTGGCCTGGGGTTGTTTTCTGCTTCCGCCATGTACCAGCTCTCTGGGTGCCCTTGGGTGTGGCTAGTCTCTTAAACTTCAGTTTCCTCCTGGAACACCTGGGGCCGGTGGTGAGGATTAAAAGAGATGGTACAAGTCAAGCGTTAGTGGCATAAGGGAGCAGTCAAAATAGGACAGGAGCTATTATTGTTACAGGCGGAGACTGTGCCTGCGACTCACTCGGGAAGACGTTTGATGAGACCGAACGTCTCGCAGTTCCGGAGTTTGAGTGCCAGTTAGCACTTGCTCAAATAGGGGGTCTCTGCTGGTTTTGACGATGGGCCCTCGTTAAATATTTGTGGGGTGATGAGATGAAGGAGCCCGAAGCTTCAATGCCCTTTTAATAGCTGACTTAGCTTTTGAATACAAGCGAATGCCAGTCAGCACAGGCCGACTTGCCCTGGAAAGGGCCGGAGAGTGGACACTGAAGCTCCGAGGGCCAAACAGGCTCTGCGGCAGCCCCTCCGTGGGCTGGTGGAACAGACACACAGCACAGGCAGCCGAGGACAACCCAGAAAAGGATGACCGTGGCCACGTGCCAAACAGACACGTGGTCATGGACACTGAAACGTGGCTTTCCTGACAACATCCAGATATCATGAAACCTCCTCCTCTTGATTCTTTTCAACCGTGGGGAAAAAAAAAAAATGCGAGAACCGTTCTTAGCTTGTGGGGGCCACACGGGAAGAGCAGCCCAGATTCGTCACCCGGATTTGTCACAGGCTAGAGTCCACTCCCCGTCGTAGGCCGGGATGACTCCTTCCAACAGCTCTTTACAGATACAATGAATCTGTACAACGTACCTGACGAGTACTCTTCAAAAACGTCAAGGTCACGGCCAACTCGAAAAGACTGAGAAGCTGTCACAGGATCGGATGAGACTAAGGAGACACAATGACCAAATGCGAAGTGGGATCCTGGATTCCTGGAACAGAGCGGTCGTTAGGGGAGTCTGGTAACACTGACATACAGGCTTAGTTGACGGCGCGGCACCTGTTTGCGGTTCTCGGTTTCGATCTCAGACGAGACGCGCCCTCCAGTGAAGCTGGGTGACCCATCTGTGGGAACTCTCGGTTCTGCCTTTTCATCTGTCCCGTAAATCGAACATTATTTCAGACTTTTTTTTTTCAAATGACACCTGTACCATCTTTCTGACTCCGTTCCCCCTGACTGGTTTCCATGCTCTGCCCTACGCCCCTCAGCTCTCGAGTGGATGCCCCGAGGGCCGGTCAAGGCCGGCCGCTCCCAGGTCACCTTGCTCGCTGTCCTTTGCGAACACCTTAACGCAATGCAGACGGGTCTCTTTTTTAAGACCTGTGTCCTTAAGCCATGGCCACTCCGGACACAAGTGTTTTCAGCCTGAGCACGCTCTCCAGGGATCTGGTCAGCATTTCCCTACAGGCAGCTGCCTCAAAATTGACGGTAATAAATAGATACAGGGCACTGGCCACCCGGCTCACATGTCATATAAGTACCCTCTGCTAGTTTAGCCTAAAAGAATATTGGGAAAAACAAAAAACAAAACCCACATCGATGTAACATTCTCCAGTGGTGGCACCATTCTGACTGTAGGGACAGGTCTTATGGGACCATTAATAATGGGGTCCCTGCGCCCTGTAGCTCGTGTTTTCCTGAGCTGCTGGAACAGGGGGTGCTTCTCAACACCCAGGTGAGAGGGAGCAGGCCGAGGAAGAGCGCGGTCCACACCGCCACCTCCCCTGAGAGTTCGAAATCACTAGCGGTGCAAAGGGGACGTTCAAAGCCAGGGTCACCTCACGGGTCCGACGAGGAGTGCAGTGCGTTCATGCTGCTCAGCTGCCCGGAGGCCTGGCATGCTCGCTTCCTCACATCCGGAGCGTCCTGACGTGGGATAGGCTGTCGCCCAGAGGGTCCCAGGAAAGACCAGACATTAAGTCATACGTGGAGCCAGCCCTGAAATCGCTGCGTCCTTTCATGTGACAATAGCCAGAGGCGGACCCGCTCGCCGTGGGTTTCAGCTCGTAAAACTTAAGTCGGAGTTGGCGACTGTTTTTCCTTCTTCTTCGTTTTTCGGGGACGCCACTGTTTTTCCAAAACACGATCCCAGTTTCCTCAGTGATCCTGCTGTCCCTTCATGCGTGGTCACGTGTAACCACGCATCGCCTGGGGCCCTGGCGAGCGCCAGAAGGTGGCCTGACATATATTTGGCAAATGCTTTCCACTTACCCCTTCCTCGGTGTCCTGTTGACACCTCTACCTTTCCCACTTTGCTGGGATAAATGACAGCAGGCAGTGACTTGTAGCCTGCTCATAGTGACTAATAGTGACCTCAGTGTCAACACAGTGTGCTCAGCCTAGATACAATGTAGCACAAAGCAGAGTTCTTGCTCTTAGGAAGGTTACACTGTAGTGAAGGAAACAGGTCAATAATCGCAGTATCTTGTGATATGATATAGAGTCATCTAGAGAAGATGGGGCGAGAAGGAGGAGGAGGTCAGGAAAGGTAGAGGAGAAATTACATAAACGAGGCACACTCAGCCAATCTGAGAGGCGCCTGGGGGTGGTGGCCAGAGAAGGCAGTGGTCACATTACATAGATGGCCTGGTCTTGTGTGCCGAATCAAGGAGGTTAAACTTGAGGATTAAAGTGAAGGGAGGGAAGTGAATTAATTTTTCATCTGAGAGGCATAGGATCGGGTGGACGGGCAGGAGGGAAGGGACAGCAGGGAGGAGATTCATAATAGTTTGGGTAGAAGTAAAGCGTCGCTTCTACTCAAACTAACCAGGGGCGAGGCATTCCGGAAGTGTAATGTCAAAGCGGCAGTTTGAATGTGGTATCAGTCGTCATCTTTGGTTTGTAGCAATAGAAATTGGCTCTGGTTCGATTACATGGAGAGGGACTATTAACTAATTCACCAGATCGATGGAGGAACTGGGGAAGCAGGCTCTGAAAATGAGCAGGAACCGAAGGCGGCCACCCCTGGGAGCTCAGTGCCTCCAATCCTCCAATGGCCACTTCTGCTGTAGGTCATTTCTCCAGTGCCCCTACTCGTCTCAAAAAAATCAAAGTCAAAATCAAAGGTACAGTGAGTTACCGCTTTACGTCCACAGGGATGGCTAAAATAACAAAGACAGATAATACCAAGTGTTGGTGAGGATGTGGAGAAGTTGGAACCCTCATTCTCTGCTTGTGGGAATATAAAATGGGGTAGCTGCTTTGGAAAAACAGTCTGGCAGTTCCTCAAAATGTTAAACATAAAGCGACCATCGGACCCAGCCATTCCACTCCTACGTATATAGGTAAGAGAAATGAAAATCCACATCTGCACAAAAACCTGTAGGCCAATATTCATAGCAACATTATTCCTAATAGCCAAAAAAGCATAAAAACCCCTAATGTCCATCAACGAATGAATGGATAAACAAAATATGGTAAATCCATACAATAGAATGTCATTCAGTCATAAAAAGGAATGAAATATTAATACATGCTACGACGTGGATGAACCTTGAAAATATGGTAAGAAAAAGAAGCCAGGCACAAGAGGACACATAGCGTATGATTCCATTTATGCGACACGTCCAGAATAAGCAAATCTTCAGAGACAGAAAGTAGATTCGTGGCTGTCTGGGGCTGGGGGTAGGGAGAGGAAGGGGGACTGCTAATGAGTTAAGGGTTTCTTTTTGGGATGACAAAAATGTTCTAAACTTGATTGTGGTGATGGTTTCACAATTCGGTGAATATACTAAACACCACTATGAAAGGGTGAATTTTATGGTCTTTTAATTACATTTCAGTAAAGCTATAATTTTAAAAATTCAACTGGCTAGACCAGCCACCAACCGGCTAAGCTGGGACCATGCCCGGGACCTAACCCCTGGGTGAAGAGAGAGACAGGCCCCCCCGCCCCGTAGCTTTTGTAGTGGGAGTGGCTTTACCCCCCAAGGCTCACCCAGACCTAGGAAGGGTGTTCGGGTGCTGGCAGCCGAAACGACCACGCACGTGGGAGGGAAGCAGCAGACACCTGGGCAGCCTTCTAGTGTCCCGGCCTGCGAATTCGCCAAGCCTGCTTCTGGACGGACTCCAGCTTCACTCCAGGTCCCTGGGTCATGACCAGACAGAGAGTCTGGATTACACGGTCTCACTTGTGAACACATCGGCCTGTCAAAGCAGTTTATATCTACTCTCTATTTTCATATGACCTCAAGTGGCCCAAATTTGGGCAAGTCAATGGCTGCATAGATGGATGTGCAGATTGCCAATCCACTAGTATCTGAGCTGGTGACAGGTTTTATAGGCAAGAAAAAGTACCGAGAGGCCGATTGCAGTGTTTGGTTTATCAAAAACCTTTTCTGTAAGGCCTCCCCAGTCTATTTAAAACTCATCATAAGGCTCACACTTTGAGGGAGACCATCCCCACAACAATTTGGGACCCCATCAGCCTCCGCCAGTGGTATGCTGGTAATTGTCTCCCAGCCAGCTCTGGGTGGGGTCGGAGAAAGGATCCCAATGAGTAGCATCTGCCAATTTCCAAGCTATGGATGACTTCAAACTATCAACACGAGAACACTGCACGCAGAGTTGGAAAGTGCAGGTCTGTCACCCAGCAGTGACCCCCACCCTCAGGGTACACTAGGCAATCTAGTCGTGCTCAATCGGGCAGCCTGTACTGGCATCATCTGAGTGGTCCAGGGACCCACAAGCCCTGAACTAGACGAGGCCTTCCTGAACTAGCAGTACCATCAGGAGCCTGGCAGAGCAAATGTAAAGCATCTCTCAAGGAAGGTAACTTCATCCTAGGCCTCAACTAATCCCTTTAAATGAATTTGAAAACATAGCGTTCAGCACGGTCAGAGAGAACCAGGCGGATCACAAGGAAATAGGACACCATGAGCAAGAACCAGCAGAAACAGACCCTCAGACACTTCACATATTAGAATTATCAGACACCGAAACAACCGTGCTTTATTGAAGGAAAATTTAAAGTATCTTCAGGAGACAAGAAACTATAAAAAGGGACATACCAGATTCACAAAGAACATTTGTAGAAAGCTTTACAGTCTAATCAGAGATCAGAAACACAAATTCCTTCAGGGGCTATCTGATAATACAAATGAGTAAAGTGACTGGGTGACACACTGGTGACCTGGAGGGGCACAGAACTCCTCAGCTACAGCTGATTGCTGCCGTGTGGCACTGGGGGCCCGGTTTGTAGATCTGCTATTTCCAGTGAGGTTGATTTCTTTTCATCGTGTTAAAATACATATAACATAAAATCGACCGCTGTGTTTTAAAGTGTACAGTTCGGTGGCATTGAGTGTATTCTCAATGCTGTGCACCCATCACCACTATCTAGTTCCAAAACTTTTTCAGCACCCCAAAAGGAAACCCCACACCCATTAGAAGTCACTCCCCATTTCTCCTTCCCTCTGGCCCCTGGCAACCACCAACCTGTTTTCTGTCTCTATGGATTTGCCTAGTCTACAGATCTCGTGTAAATGGAAGGACACTATACTTGTCCTTTTGTGACTGGCTTCTTTCACTTTGCGTGTTTTCAAAGGTCATCCACGTCATAGCAAGTGTCAGTACTTCGTTCCTCTAAACAGCTTAATAGACACACACATTTATCCATTTAACCATTCCAGTTGAGACTTAAATTTTTGATATATCTTCTTAAATTCAAATCTATAGTTTTCAACGATCTGCGTGGCCCGAAGCACATGTCTGCTGACCCGGCCCCGTTAGACGGCCGGCGGGGTGGGACCTGCTTTGGGGCCTGCTGTGACATAGCTTTTCCTATGTAATCCTCAGAGTGATTCTCTACGCCTTCTCAGCTTTCACTTTTGGAACTTGCGGTGAAAAGACAGGCCTTGGGAAAGGCCCGCAGGGCCGCCTCCCACTCCATGACCCCCCCGCAGGGCCAACTGCTTGGTTCTAGAGTGAATGGGAGTCAGAGAGCTAGCGATGGCTGTGACCTTGAACTTCCCTGTGACTCAGTTTCCCGATGCGTAAAATGACTGGTGCTGGGCTAGTTTATCTCCAGGGCCCTGGACTTGCTGACAGGGTCACTGTCACTTTCCCCAGCATCCACCTGGGCGTGAGTTAGCTCTGGTCAAGTCGGTTTAGCTGCACCTGAACACAAAGATGCGGCACCTGGGTGGTCCTGATAATGACAGTTGGCTCCACAGAGCTGTCCCCCCGCAGGACAGGGAAGAAACATCCTCAGCCGTCCTCCTTGTAGGCTGACCAGGCCATTTTACCCGCTAGGGTCGTTCGTGCGGTCGTAGCACCTGCTCTGAGCCTGAGACCTAAGTCAGAAGGGGCTTACATTGAAATCGTGGTTCTCTGACAAAGCCAGCGTGGGCCTCTTCGAGGGCCGCGATCTCTGGGAGCGGCGGGGAGCAAGGTAGAGCCCCCGTTAAAACGCAGGTCACTAGTGAACTTTCCCTGCCGAAAGCGATTTAATAAGCAGGGCCTAGCAGCACCTCTCCTCCAACCCCAGTTTTCCGAGGGGCTCAGCAAAGAGAAGCGACGTCCTAGCTCGCGTGTCTACACGGGGCAGAGGGCCAGCCTAGATCGGTGTTTCTCAACTCTTCCCCAAGAGCAGCACCTCGCGTCCCGCATCGCCGTCTTCAACTCCGCGAAGTCCAGAGCCCCGCAGGAAACTTGCATTGCTGCGCCCGCCGCCGAGAGCCGCGGGGCTGGCGCCCGAGGAGCGCGCCCCCTCCGCGGCCCGCCCTCCCCCGGGGACCCCGCGGCACCTGCGCCCCCTCCCCCCACCCCGGGTGAGGGTCCGCCCGCCGCCCCCTCCGCGAGCCCGGGGCCGGATCGCCCGGCGCCCCTCGACGCCTCCCCGGGGCGGGCGGGAGGCCCGCGGCGCGGCCCCGCGTCGGCGGCGCCCGGAGGCCGCGCAGCTCCCCCTGCTCCGTGCAGCTGCCGCCCGGCGCTTGCGCACTGGGCCCGGGCGCGCGGCGGCCGCGGCTTTGTGTGTGTGTGTGTGTATGTGTGCGAGTGCGTGCGAGTGTGTGCGCGTGTGTGTGTGTGTGTGCGCGAGTGAGTGAGCGGCGGGCGGGCGCGAGTGTGGCCGCCGCGCAGCGCGAGCAGGACCCGGCGGCGCGCTCGCTGCCTCTCTCTCCCCGCCAGAACC
Source organism: Pteropus medius (assembly GCF_902729225.1). NCBI lineage: Eukaryota > Metazoa > Chordata > Mammalia > Chiroptera > Pteropodidae > Pteropus > Pteropus medius. The sequence goes on along the minus strand of NW_024348242.1, from coordinate 4,858,799 downwards.
ATGTCGGGCAGGTCGGTTCGAGCCGAGACCAGGAGCCGGGCCAAAGATGATATCAAGAGGGTCATGGCGGCTATCGAGAAAGTGCGCAAATGGTAAGCGGAGGCGCTGCTCGCCCGCTGGGCGCCGCGGCCGCCCGACCCCCGACCACGTCCAGAAAGCCGGCGGGCGCAGCGCCCCGGCCGCCCGCGGGCCCGGGAGTTGGAGAGGGCGGGCGGCGCGCGGGCCGGGTCACCTGCGCGAGGCGGGGGCCGCGGCCGCTGCCCAGGTGCGCTCGCGCCTGTCGCCCACCTGGCGCGGCGGCAGCGGCCGCCCGGAGGCGGAGGCGCCCGGAGCCGGGCGGCCAGCAGCGCCCCCCGCCCCCCCCACCCCCCACCGCGGCGCTCGGCTCCCGGGAGGGGGGCTCGGGGCCGGCCCCAGAAGCCATTTCGTTTTTGTGCAAGTCACATGAAAGCGGCTTCCCGCGCGCCGGGGCCGCGATGCCGGCGGCGGAGGGGAGAGCGCGAGCTCCATTGTGCAGCGCCGAGCGGGCCGCCGCCGTCTCCGTCTCCGTCTCCGTCTCCTCCCCGCGCGCCCCGGGCGGCGCAGCGCCGGCCCCCGCGCCCGCGCCCTCGCCCGCGCCGGGCCTCCCTCCCTCGCTCCCTCCCCGGCTGGCTGGCTGGCTGGCTGGCTGGCTCGCTCGCTCCCCGCCTCCCAGGCCCGGCGCCCTCGAGTCTGCGGAGTTTGCAGAGCGCGAGCCGTTTAAATTTAGCGCTTTGGGCCGCCTGGAGCGAGGGCTCTTGGCGAGGAGGCAAGATGGGGGCGAGCGCGAGGAGGGGCGCTGCGGGGCGCCGGGCACCTCCTGCGCCCGCCGCGCCCGCCGGCCGGGCGCGGGGCTCGGGCGAGCCAGTGTTTGGGGCCAGAAACCGGTCCTGGGCCGCGTCTGCCTTTCCCCGACCGGCTCGTGCTTGTTTTGCGAAGGGAGCCGTTGTTTTTGTTCTCTGCGCGGGGGCAAAGGGAGGCCCGGGCTCGACCGCGCGTGTTTCTCCAGCTCGCGCCCGAGTGTCCAGCGTGGCCTCGTTGTAATTAATAGGACTGAACGTTCGCGCGGCCTCGCCGGGGTCTGACGCGGAATCGGCCCGAGGGCCAGGCCCGAGACGCCGCAGATCGCCAGGTTGGGGCAGACTTGTTGAAAACTCCCAGCTCCCTGATTTCAACTTTATTATTATTATTATTATTATTTTTTTTTCCCACGGCTTCAGCAGGGTCAGGGACGGAGAGGAGTAGCCGCGATGTTCTCGGGTGTCAGTGCCCGCGGGCTCGTCCTGACCCTTTATCTAAAGCCTGAAAACTGGGCAGGCCCCCCCGCGGTGGGCCATGTTTATGTTTAGGGGTGTCATTTCTTGAGTAACGCCTTGGTCTGTAAAAACCACAGGGGGCGAGGATCCAGTCTAGCCGTGTCACAAGTTAGCTGTCCTTTCTGAGTCAAACCCAACAAAAAAAAGGCAAGAGGAAAATCAATAAAGTCCATGTGCTCCTGGGCCTCCTATGGAAAGGGCCGTCTGCAGATGGCTGGATGCCCGGCCGAGGGCTGGGTTTGGCTCCAATGGGACAAAGAATTTTCAGAACCATGAGAAGGGGAGGCTTTCCAAAGTTGAGATCCAAGTCCTCGGCGTTGTGGGAGCTCGCCTAGTGTGCAGGACACCCCCTGCCGGACCGGAGCCATTTAAAAATGGCAGAAACAGCTGCAGGCCAGAACACAGAGGCAAACAAGCCCACAGCCCCCTCTCCCGTGGGATTCCCAGAAGGAAGGCTGGAGTTGTCCCCTGTCTTAGCGCCTGTGCCAAGAAAGAACTGGTGCCTGGGCCTGAGTCTCTTCTGCCACCGGCCTGGAGGTGAGGACGGGCCTGGCGGCAAGCTGCCTGTCTGTGCTCCAGGCGGTGCGGCAGGGCCTCCTGCCCCAGGTTCCCGCCGGGCAGAGGCCCCTGCACCCTGACAGCTGCTCCCGTGGGGCAGGCCTGCCAGCTGCTCTGCAGGGAGGGCAGATGGAGCTGTGAGGGTTTCCACCCCGTCGGCCCCAGAGCAGCCGGCCTGCTGTCCTTCCACGCCGCTGAGCCCACTGCAGTCCAGGCCTTGTTTGGGGGACGGGAGGAGAATTTATCTCCCTCTCTCCTTGTGTTTCGGGAGACATGTCATGTCCTCTCAAGACCTCAGGGCTGGGCTTCCACTTCACTTCCTGGCCTTGACCTTGGGCAGACCACAGGAACTTCTCTAACCATGGCAGCAAGGGAGTCCTGTGCCACTTTCTCACCCTCTCCCCGGTCACATCTCCGACAGCACTTATCCCTACTCAAATGTCTTTATTGTCGGGTGGACTCTGTAGAAACTTGTATTTTGCTTATATTTTTTTTCCTCCGGCCTCTTCTAAGCAAGAAAGACTTGGCCTTATTTCTTGGGGTTCCCCAGCCCCGAGAAGCCAACTCTCACCTGCACTGTGCCTTTCGAACGGGTCTTCCGGTCAGTCCTCCAGACGTCGGGCTGTTTATTAACTGCGTGGCACCAACCACGCAGCTCACCGCTGGCTGGGATGCCGGGTTGCCAGATTTAGCAAATAAAATGACAAGACACCGAGTTAAATTTGAATTTCAGGTAAACAACGAAATTTATTTTATTTTATTCTTTTTTTGTAGAGAATTTTTATAAGAGTTTATTTGAGCCAAATTGACAATATATGCTGGTGAGCAAGATCTCAAATGCCCCGGAGAATAACAACGAAATAATTTTTAAAACAAACAAAAAATTTTTTTTAGCCTAAGTAGGTCCCATGCGATATTTGGGACATACTTATACTAAAAAAATTATTCACTATTTATCCGAAATTCAAATTTAATTCGCGATCCTATATTTTCCCCAGAGGAGAATGGAGGTATCTGGCGTAACATTCAGCCCGGAAGCCTAGGGTGGTACTTCTCCCGGCCCCGGTGACCGGTGACAGTCCCCGGTCTGCCAGCCCCACCCTTCCCCTACCCCTGGATAAAGCCAGCAGCCAGCGTGGCCACCCTGTCCTAGCTGCCGGCTGCTCTTCCTCTCCCTCTGGTGTCCCAGCAGGGCAGGCCGGTGAGTACGAGACAGCCAGAATGTGGCTGAAGGAGGGACAGAACGGTGGGCCCCTCTTTGGGAAACTAGGTGAGGAGGCCCAGTGTGAGTGGAGAAGATCAGGGAGGGAGATTGGCTTGAGCTGAGCAGTAGGCTTAGGCCGGCGACCCCTGGGCCTTTGGTCTGAAGGGTCCCTCAGTGACTGTGGACACAGAGGACTTTCTGAGGACTTCCCACTTGTCCTTGAGGGAGGGACAGGCCTGTGCCTAGGGCGTCACCTCAGCTCCTCTGGCGGTGCCCACCTGCCAGGCACAGGGCGGGTCAAGCGGGCCTGGGCCTCGTTAGGGTAAGGCTAGCCAGTGGCCGGGCCTCCTGAGGCATCGAAGACCAGCCCTGGGATGTGAATACAGAGTGAAGGGTTTAGAGCTGTCTTCGAGGGAAACAGGTGACCCCAAGGTGGTCTCGCCCTTAGACCTGAGTGGACCTGGGAGAACACTGGAAATTGGCCTTGGCCTGGAAAATCTGGGATAGCTGCTTGTCATTTGCATAGGAGCCTGAGCTGAGGAGGAGCGTTTGAGGCTTGAGTCCTTCAACTGGGACCTCATTTAGTCCTTTCGTCCGGGAGTCCAAGTCTGATGGGGAAGAGAGGTACTTCAGGCTGGTTACCAGGGGCCATCAAGGCAGCAGGGCTTAGGGCGCGGCCAGGGGCAGCTTCACGGCAAGGCTGGGGTGCGGCCTGCTGATCGTGGTGAATCTGGGCCCAGTGCCTGCAGGTGGAGAGAGCTGGGCGACCTGGGGGAGCCACAGAGCCCGGTCTGGACGGTGCCTTTGCTCCTTGGAGGGGCCTGTGTGTCCCTTGTGGTCAGACTGAGTTTTTGCGAGCAGCCAGCAAACTGGATCTCTATGTTGTCTGACTTTTTCTTTTAAGTTTGGCAATCGATTCAAATTTTCAAAAGTACCACGCAGGCCGGATGAAACACACTTGTTCGCCTCCCTAGATGCAAGGTAATAACTCGGCTTAATGCCCTCGCTGGGAGTGGGGGCCGTGTGCCCTGCGCGATGGGTTGGGGGGGCCGCAGTGGGAACTCCGCTGCTCCTCTGAGCCCCTGTGTGTTTCTCAAGCCACCAGCTTGATGAGACACCTAGGCTCACGTGCCATATCTGTGGGGCCTCCTCTCACCCTCCCTGGTGCTGGCTCAGTGGCTTGTACCTTAAGTTCGGGGCCCCATCGCTACCTGGGTGGCTGCTGGCTGGATAGCAGGCCCGAGGGCGGGCTCTTTACACTCTGCCCTCTGTCCGGCAGCCCCTCAGTGTCCACACCTAGAAATGCAACTGAAGCACGGTGAGTTGGGCGCTCGGGCCAAGGGTCGCCAGCTGGGGCAAAGTGACAGCCTACCTGGCCGCGCTGAGCTCATCACTTGCAGGGCCCGTACCCTCCCTGGGAAGCACCTGCAAACATCCACCCTGGCTCAGGTGTGACACACACCCAGATCTGGTACACTTTCTGCCCTGAAAGGGGCCTTGCATATTGCAAGTCAATTCCTTTTTTTTTTTTTAAACACAATCAAACAGCGGATTTGTTGACCTACTAGGGCCCAGGCTAAGGAAGCCAGTCCAGGGCTTGTGTGTAGTAGGTGCCTTTGGTCACTTGCACAGGGTTCTAGCAACATGCACTTTTGTCCAGCTTCTGTGACCAGTGTGGCCTGTAGGATGGAGTCTTCGTTCTCACGGATAACAGAATAGCAGGAGGCGGATGCTGGGGTCCGAGCCCGTGTCCAGTCCTGGCTCTGCCGTCACCTAAGCTGTGTGACCACGAACTAGCGGTATAACCTCTCTGGGCCTCCCATTTCCTCATCTATCAAGTGGGGTGATAGTAGTCCCCATTTCATGGGCCTGTTGGCAACCTCTGGGAGAGACGGCCTGTAAATAAACCGCTTGGCACGAAGCCTTGGCACGCAACGGCTATTGTGATTGTTGCTTTGTCACTGGGACTGTTTCTTGGAACACCCCATCCCTTCCTGGCACCTTCTGATCGTTCAGAATAGAGGTGGGGAAAGACCGGGATTGTGGATTGTCCATTTTGCCTCCAGGAGGTAGGAGGTGGGTGGGAAGTGACTTAGATCTCTGCCTTTCCTTCCTCCTTTCTGGACTAAAAGGGGCAGGGATGAGGGCCCGAGAGGCCGCTCTAGACAGCAGAGCGGCAAAGAGGGTTTGATGACTTGACCTCCCCGTGCCTCAGTTTCTTTGCCTGTCAAATAGGGAAGGTGACGGTCCCTGCCACGTGAGCTTGTGGGAAGATTAGAGCACGTGTGAACTGCGCTGAGCCCCCGGAATGCACTAGCATAATAAAGAAAACGAGTCCCACCGCCCTCCAGCAGGGAATGTGTGGGACCCGAGCAGGCACCATTTTGGGGGACCCGAGACTGAGGTCTGGCCCGGGAGGCTGGAGAAGGTGCTAGACAGCTCACAGGGGTGCTCATGGCATGGGCGGTTCTTGGTTCTGGTGGAACCGCGTCACTAAAATTGCTGAGGGCTCCTGGCAGCTCTGCCACCTGTACCAGGTGTGTGTCTGGCCTTGACATCCCATGGTCAGTCCCTTGAGTCAGCTAGTTTCCTCACTGAGCAGTGGACAGATCCTCTGCAACCTCCCACTTATCCCGAGATGGCAGAGCCTGATGTGAGGAGCACGGACCCCAGCGCCAAACCCTCCTGGCTTCGCGTCCCAGCTCGCTCTCTGGCGGGTTCTCCCTGAGCCAAGGTGCCCTCCGGTGCTTGGCCTCTGGGCGTCACTCTCAGTGTCTGGGGCAGGAAGTGACATGACCTGCCTTATAGACTGCAGGGGGTCAAGGACAGAAGTTGGGGAAGCTGCACCAGTAATCTAGAGAATGACAGTGGCTTGGAGCAGAGTGGAGGGGAGGAGAGGGTGGTCGTTGTCATCCTTAATGAAAGCCGGTCGCCCCTTTTCCTTCTTGTGGCCTGTGAGTTTTCTCCTCCTCGTCCATAAACCTGCCTCCAGCAGCCAGGGGTCCTGGACGCTGTCCCTGGGGAGCTTAGGATTTGGCCGGGCGAGGGGGCGGGCCAGACATGGGCCTCGAGAGCTGAGACCCTGAAACAGGTGCCCACCTCAGGGCCAAGGGGTGGGGCCTTGGAGTGTCCTTTCAGCTGCAGCCCACAGCTGGGGCTGGGCTTCCCTGTCACAGCCCCTCCGTATCAGCGTCTGGGGACCACCTTGGGGCGAGGCCACCGGGCAGCCTTGCTCTCCTCAGCTGCGCCCCCCTCAGCTGCTCCCGATGGCAGGGCACGCTGTGTGTCCACTTCCTCCCACTGACCCCAGACTCCCGTCGCACCCCCTCCCCCAGGGAGGCCTGGCTGGCCCAAAGCCCTGTCTGCTGCCCTGTTCACTGGCGCCGTGGGGTGAAGGCTGGAGGATCCTGGGGCCTGGTTCTCTCCTCTGAGGATTTGTCACCATGGCAGCCCCTCTCCCCGAGCCTTGCCACACGTGTCTTCCCAGGCAGCTGGAGGACTTTAACTCACGCTGTCTCACGTGACCGTCACAACAGCCCAGAGGTCGACAGCCCTACGTGGTCTAACAGAGGGGACACTGAGCTCAGATGGGTGAAGTGACGTGTCCGGGGGCCCCAGCTAGCGAGTGGCAGAGCTGGGATTCGAACCTCGCCCGCGTGACCTGCAGCTCGCACTCCTAATCCCAAGCAGCCACTGCATCACATCGTCCCCAAGGGAGTGCGGCCGGTGACCCCGCTGGGTAGGGAGGAAGGCCCTGCCCCCGAAGCTCCTAGTAAACAGGCTCTTCCTCCTCCTCCGTAGGGAGAAGAAGTGGGTGACCGTGGGTGACACATCGCTGCGAATCTACAAGTGGGTCCCTGTGACGGAGCCAAAGGTCGATGATGTAAGTATGAGGGGCCGGTCCCCTGGGATGGGGCTGTCCCTCCATACTCCCTCCCATGAGGGTGAGAGGGGCTCTCAGCTGCCCATCATGGCAGGGGCCTGGGCTGAAGGCCACTTGGAAAGCAGAAGGACCTGACTTAGGGCTAGAGAGGCTGCTGGACCCGTCTCCACTCCACTCGCAGTCCAGCCCCAGTTTGGCCCTCGGAGAGGTGGGGAGTGTCCCCTGCAGGTCATCTCTTCGGGGCCGAGAGGCCCACGGTTTGTCCGTGGGGACACACCTTAGTGCAGAGGCGTCCCCTCCCCTGGGCACCATGGCTTAGGCGTGCTCTCTCGGCTGTTGGAGAACCTTCTGAGGGTTGGAGCTGCTCACGATAGGTGGCCCCAGAGTGAGAGACTTTGGTGCAGGGACGGGTGGGCCACCATGGGAGGCTCCAGGAGGGCTGGTGACGAGCCCATTACAGGGAGCCCCAGTGGCTGTGCTTGGTCTTAAGGAAGGATCGGTGGCAGCCCCCACGGCGGTTTTTCCGTGTGACGGCTCCCAGGCCACTCACTCCCAAAGACCCCAGGTCAGTTACTCCAACTTCCAGTCACAGCGCGGAGCGGCCCAGCTCCAGGCCTTCGCTTGGGCTCCCCCCGGCCTGGGGCGCCTTCCCTGGTCCTGCGAACTCTTCTCTCCTCCAGGAAGGTGGCTCGCACTAAGCCACACAGCTCCATTCGCTCCTGCGGGTGACGTGGGGGTCACGATGGATAGGTCTCTATGGGGCCAGGAAGGTGAGGCCGAGCCGCCCTCCAGCAGGCCGAGGCTCCGTTCCTGACCCTGTGCTGGCATGCTCGCCCCGAGAAGGCCGGCGCCGGGTACCGGCTGTTCCGGAGGCAGAGCTGAGCGTGGCCGGGCTCCTCGAGGGCTCCCCCGTCTGCGCCTTGCACGTCGTCAGGTGTCTTATCAACGCCGCGGCGTTAGAGAAGACGTGGTCCCTGCTCGCAAGGAATTTATAACCTCGTTGGGGGGAAGATCATTATAGAACCGCATGGAACAGACCCGAGGGAAGTGCCAGCTGGATCATGATCAAGGAGAGAATGTCATACAGGGGGCGGTCGGGAGGGACAGGGCGGCTCCAGGCTGGGCGGGAAGCACGAGGTCAGGGGTCGGACAGGCCACCGGGAGGAGCTGGTGATGTTGGACAGGTGGGCCCTGGTCCCCTCCCCGTGCAGTGAAGCATCAGGGTCCTGGTGTTTTGGCCACAGAGCAACAGCGACGTGTCCCATAGACGGGCCTTAGCCCAGCATGGCTGCAAAGACAGTGCCCGGGAAACGCCAGTTCGCTGGCACCACTGAGCCTCTCCCCCTGTGGTGACGGTGACGGGTCTCACACCTGGCTGAGCATCTGATCCCCCGGGAATCTTGAAGAAATGCAGGTCCCTGGGCCCCGCCCCGGACAGCTGAATGCGAATCTCTGAGAGTTGTGGCTGGGAATCTGCATTGTGGGGTTCAGTGGGGAATCATTTCATCTTTTTTTTTTTAAACACCCAATTACCACATGGTTCCACCATTTTTTTTTTCTTCAGAACCCTTGAAAATTTTGTCCTTTCGAAGAGGTAAAAACGAAACTCAAACATCACTTAAAAAAAAATTTTTTTTTTTTAATGGGGTGATTCACCTGCTGTAACACTCACTCTGGTAACACGCGCAGGTCAGCGTCCGTGTATTCACAGAGTCGGGCAGCTGTCACCGCTGTGATTTTAAGGCCCCGAAAAGAAAACTTAGCGGTCGCTCCCCCCAACCCAAGATCCCAGAAACCACCCATCTACCCTCTGCCTTTCTAGGTTTGAAACGTTAACTTTTTGTTTTTGACATTGTACCTTTTTATAAACCTGCTTCCCGTCACTGTGCCCTCCCCCCCGACTCAGCTCCTTTCCTTGAAGGCAGCCAGATCCTTCCACGGAGAGAGCAGGTGCCTGCGGACACGCCAGCACCCGTTCCCTGTCCTCTGCCTCACCGCGAGTGGCGGCATTTCATTTCGCACCTTTTTCTACATCCTGGGGGTGTCGAGACGTGTTTAACGTGGACATTTTGGTAGATCGTTCCCCGCTATTAAACGAAGAGCCGCCTCGTTCTCTAATTCTTACGTCGCATTACATCGAACGAACGAACAGTAATCTGTCAGACACAGGTTGTTTCTAAGACAGTTCTCTTCCAGTTGTAAAAACTGGAACCGTATGCCACCAGCGTCCCCTCCCCCAGCCCCCTCCTCTGGCCTCCCTCTGTGATGGGAGCAGGGCAGCCCCGGGGCCTAACCCATTTGGGAATGTGCGAAGTCTGTTTTTCCGTGGCTGACCTGCCACCGCTGAACCGGTGACCATGGCCTTCCAGCCCCAGCCGCCTCCCTCCGCTGGGCTCCTCGATGAGGCCTCTGATGGGGCGAGTTGACATGCAGGCCAGGGAGAGCCCTCTGGGAACGTAGGGGCCCCAAGACGGGTCAGTAGAGTAAAACCTTCACGCCACCCCCCAGGCTCTCGCCCCCGCGTGCAGGTGACTCGGTCTCTGCTCCGCTTTCTCCTCCAGAAAAACAAGAACAAGAAGAAGAGCAAGGATGAGAAGTGTGGCTCGGAGGTGACCACGCCAGAGAACAGCTCCTCCCCGGGGATGATGGACATGCACGGTGAGCCACCCCGCCGGCCGCAGGGCCCTCCCCGGCCAGGCCCCTGCGCCGAGGCATGGCACCCGCTTGTGTATTGTCTTAGCAGCAGGTCCGTTCACATTCCAGGCAAGGGGTGGTGGGGCTGGGCAGGACCGGGTGCCGCTGTGCCAGGGAAAAGCCTCCGTGAAGGAGAAGAACCTTCCTTGCCCAGGCCAGCAAGCCCTGAAATATAATGCGACACCCGCTTTGCGCCCAGCGACGGAAATCCCTCAGAGATGCTCTGTCCGCCGTTTGTGGCCGGCAAGATTTTCGGCTGCGTGTTTCTCTCTTTCCCTCCTCGGCCCGACATACCCTATAAACGGCTGTATGTCCCACTTTCACATTTTGCTTTGGCCGCTGGGAAGCTCCAACCTGGATTTCTGACCACGTGTTCATCTCTCTGGGACCCGCCTGCCACGTCGACAGCCCGACTTCCTTTGCCGTCTTATTTCAGAAGTTGCAGCCGGTGTCCCGCCGCTCAAACCCAGGCTGGAGACGTGCCTCAGCCAGCCTGCACTTGTCTTGACGTTGCTGGTGTTTATTTTCCTTTTAACCTTTTTTTTTTATCTGAGAGGAAAGGCACAGACGCTAAACGTATGACTCCGTGCAATGTTCACACACCACACAGACCCATGTAACCAGCCCAGGTCAAGACAGACCCCGGTAATCCCCGTGGTGTCCCCTCCTGGTTGTCTCTACCCTCCAAGGAAAACAAACCCCCAGCTGACTTCTGACCTTAGAGAGTCACACGCGAAGTTTCTAAAACATCAACTTTCTGATATTGACAAATCAGGAAATGTGCATTTCTGCCATCCTGGGAAGAAATCAGATTCGGCAACCCCGGACGTGCACTGCTGCTCCAGGCCACAGCGGGAGCACTGTTCCTTGGAGTGGGGGGTGGGAGTGGCTTCCCCAGGCCCACCTGGCTCACCTTGTTCTGTCACCTGCCCGGCCTGCTGATATAAGAGCCCACAGCACTTGCCTTTCTCCGTCTCTCGATCCCAAGGTCGGCGTCTTTGTATTTTTGACCACTCAGCCTTTTGCACAACGTGGTGGTATTAGATAAGTAAGGACATCACAAAGAATTCTGAGTTTGTTGGCGTTTCTAACCCTCCAGACCCAGGGCTGCCTCGTTCTGGGGAAGGAAGGCCAGCGAACCTCCCCGTCCGCCCAACCTGGCTCCTCTGGAAAACGAAAGAGTCTGGCTTTGCAGACAGTTAGTGTGTCAAGAAAGCCCCCGCCCCACTGGCCATATGATTATCGATTATCGTCAGGATGCAGTTTGTCTTCAGAAGTAGGTGTTTGGGCCGGGCTGTAACCTCTCTCCCTGGCGTTGGCCAGCTCCCCTGCTCTCTAGGGGTTAAGAAGACTCCTGGCCTGGCTCAGGGTTTTTGAGTGAATCACAGAATTACAGGTGAGGGCCTTTTAGAACAGAAATCCCACCTGGGTTTAAAACCGGCTCTCCTGGGACCTTCCCCGCGCCCCCCACCTACAGAGTCCTGGTCTAGTAATTTAACACACAGCCTTTGAGTTTGTCTGTATTTAATCTGTCAAATGGGTATAGTAATGCCTGCTTCATAAGGTCAGCGTGAGTATTAAACGAGATGATTTTTTAAAGCCTTGGCACGTTAGTAGCCGTCACAAGGCGCCAAGCGTCTTGCTAAGTGGACCCCGATTTCACGCGTTGCCTCTTTCATCCAAAGAATAAGCCCCATTGTCCAGATGAAGAAGGCGAGGCCCAGAGTCAGGAAGTGTACAAATGCCGGGGCCTTTGCAGGCCCCTGGGAAAATCTCGACTTGACACTGCAGAAGAAGATCTAGAACGCCAAGCACGCCAGGCTCCGTGCGCCGCTTCCCATTGTCATTTCCATTTTAGTTCCTGTGCAGCCCAGACCCAGTCCGACCCCAGAGCATGTCAGCGTGAAGCTTCCGGGCAGGACGTGGGCCCGGGGTGGGGGTAGGATGGGGTAGGAGGAGGTTAAGGGAGGGCATCGGCAGCCAGCTCTCTAGTCTCCAGACTCGGCCGAGGTCGGCCCCTGGACCAGGGTCACACTGTGAGCAGGCCACCAGGCCAGGCCCGGGCAGCTTACTTGCTAAATGTTAATGTTTATTGTCACTCGTTAACACAGCCTCATGCTGGGACCCGTGGGTCCAGCCTCTCTGCCTTCCGTGCTTCCTGACACACGCACACGTATCTTGGTGTATGTAGGAAGGAAGTTTAGATTTTCTCGAAAGGTAAATCAGGAGAGCGTATATCTGTTTTTTTTTCCCCCCAAGTCCCAGAATTCACAAGAGGATGCTTTGTGTAACTAGCCCCCAGAGCACACTTAAAATAAGATGCAATTTACCCAGTTGGGGCTGCGTGACTGCCTGGCGCTTCCTTGGCAGGGTGAGGAAGAAGCAAGACGGGGTTGGGAGTTGGAGGCACCACCCTGAGCAAGGGGGCTCTGCCGCTCTGAGCCTCAGTTTCTCCCCGGTGACAGCACCGACCTGGTACATTGTTGAGAGGGTTAGACAAAGTGACCGTAAACACTCGTGCCCGGTGCCTGATACACAGTAGGTGCCCAGGCCGTGTTGATCTGCCTCTCCCCTCCCCCTGCCAGCCGCCCCCCCCGGCCCCTCTCTCACTTTTACAAAAATGGCCTTGGTCCCAGGCGTACCGCATAGCCCAGAAAAGCAGCGGAAGATTATGGTATGATTTTTGACATCGCTACTTGAGTATCTACAGTTTAAGATGACTCTCTGTGCCCGAGAAAGGGGGTCCCGTGCGAGGTGCCGTGCGCCCTGGGACCCCAGCTCCGCTCCCAGCACAGACACCAGTGCCATCACCCAGTTCTCTTTTTCCTAGATTTCCACTCATCTGAAAACACCATCGGTGCCTCGTCTGTTTCTTAAACGTGGTGTCGTTTTTTTTTTAATTGAAATACAGTTTACGTATAAAAATGCACAACTCTCGAGTGTAAAATTCAGGGAATTCTGACAGCTGCGTGTAGCCTGCGCTAGAGCGTTTTAAAGTACGTTTTCCTGCGTCCCCATCTTTAAGTCTGTATGTAAACCCTTGAGCCCCCTTCGTAATTAATGACGTTTCTACATACCCAGTGCGCCTCTGTCACTCCTAACAGAATTGATAATAATTTCTTGATATCGTTTAACCTTCAGACTGTATTCGAATTCCCCAATGGTCCCAAAACGTCTCTTACATTCAAAACGGGATCCAAATAATTCTCTCTCAGGTGTAGCTGTTAGGTCTCTTCAATTTCTTTAATCTACAATAATCTCCTGTTCTTTTTTTTTTTTTTTTTGATGGTATTGGCTTGAAGAACCGGGGCCAGTCGTCCTGTGGCGTGTCCCACTTTGCGTGGTTACCTCATTCTCTCTCTTTCGTTTCGTATCAAGTGGAAGTGTGATCTGGAGGCCTGATCAGAGGCAGCGTTTGGGCGAGAGCCTCGCGGGCCGTGCCTCGGCCTTGGTGTTACTTCACGGCCAGGGACCCAAGATGTCTGGTTTCTCCACCCAGACGGAGGCCTCTGATGTCCCCCAAAGATGTAGATCGTGCCAGGCCACCATCTGTGGCTGGCTGCCTCCTCGGGGAGCCCACGGGGACTGGCCGAGCCCGGCTCCCAGACCCCTTCGCCTCACAGGGCAGGCCACGAGGGACGGTATTGCGTGCCAGCTCCCTGGGTGTGTCAGCCACCTCCTTTCGTGGGAGAGTGTCCTGCCGCAGGCACCGAGGGACACCCCCTGTGTCTGTCCCCCCCACGCAGACGACAACAGCAACCAGAGCTCCATCGCGGATGCCTCCCCCATCAAACAAGAGAACAGCAGCAACTCCAGCCCAGCCCCAGAGCCCACCCCGTCCGCGCCCGGCGACGGCACCGACAGCAAGGCCGACGAGGCCCAGGCCGAGGGGAAGGAGCTGCCTGGGGCTGAAGGTACGTGCGCCTGGGGACCCCGGTCCACCTCCAGGTCCCGCAGCCAGGGGATAGGACTTCAAGGAGGCCCCGCCACACGCTGGCCCCCAAAGGCCAAGGCGGAAGGACGGTAAGGCCTGGAGGGCCTGTTCTCAGGGAGTGACTCAGATGTCACGTGATCTAGTGTTTGGACAGTTCGTGCTGTGGAGAATTATAAAGTAGGGAGGGAAAGGGGGAGCCTTGCCGCATTATGGGGAGTGTTAGGATTTGGGTGGTCGGAGAAGGCCTCACCGAGCAGATGAGGCTCAAATTAGCCGGGGGAGGAAGCCCCGTGGATAACGGGGAGGGGGGCCTTGTGGGCACAGGGGACCCGTGCAAAGGCCCTGCGGCCCGACCGTGCTCAGTGTGGCTGGAGGGGAGTGGGTGGGGGGCTCAGACAGCGGGAGAGGTCGGAGAGGAGGCGGGGCCGCAAGCGTGGGTGGCCAAGGCCACTTCACTGACCCTGACCTATGCCCGGTGGGGCGGGAGCCACTGGGAGTTCCGTGTTGTGGTCTGAGGGGTCACTTTGGTTGCCAGCATTGAGAACAAACAATGAGGGGGGTGCGGGATGGAGCCAGGAGAGGGGAGGGGCTGGCGGAGGCGGCAAGAAGTGGTGACTGGGGAGCACGTGCGTGTGCGTGTGCGTGTGTGCGCGCGCACGCGGATGTCTGTGGATGTTTGTTCTGAGGTCTTTGCGCTCCCCTTAAAGGAAAAACTTCAAACCCAGATGGCCCTCGGCTTACAACGGTTCGACTGAGGGGTTTTTGACTAGGACGGTACGAAAGCCTTAGGCGTTCCGCGCAAACCGGACTTTGAATTGCGACCTTTTCCGGGCGTGCGTCACGCGGTGCCATACCCTCTCGTGATGCCGGACAGCGGGCCCCAGCTCCCGCTCTGCCACGCCATCACGGGCCGGGGGGCCGTGGGGCACAGGAGGAGCTGGTCACGTCTGGGCCGACACTTGCTAGCCATGCGGCCTTGGGCTGGCAGCGTCACCTCCGGCATGCCTTCCTGTTTCCTTTTAAAAGGGGACAGAAATGTTGTCTCCCGTCAGGTCACCGCAGAGTGAGTGAGGCGGGCTCTTGGCTGAGCCCGGCTCGTGGGAGGGGCCTGGTGAGCAGTGCCGGGGTCACCCAGGTATGGGCCACACCCGGCTTCTGCTTTCCCGTCTTTTCTCCCTGGCCATGGCCTCGTCACTCCTTGTTTGGGGTCTGCGTCTCCTTTGCCCTAAAGGGCCAGGTCAAGCTCAGCCGCAGGAACCATATCTTAGGTTAACGCTTCCTTCCATAACGACATTTTGGTAACCGCCGGCTCCACAAGCCTTACAGGCCCAGGTGGGAACTATACCGGGTCCCCTTCCGGCCACCCCAGGCCACTGGACCTGCACAGTTGCCCGGCCTTACTCAGGCAGGACCAGCACAGGAGGCCAGGGGCTGCTGGGCTTCCCAGGGGGCGGCAGAACCCCCGCGGCCTCCCAGGTCGGGGCACACTGCCTGCCTTCAGGACGGAGCGGGTTGGTCGCCCGCCGTTGACCTTGCTTTGAACTTGTTTACTGCCGAGTGAGTTCAGGGAATGACATAATGTTCAAACTCCCCGGACTAAATTTAGGCCCCAGGAAAATAATTTCCCCTGGGCGAGGTTCCAGCACCGTCTTGCTACAGGAATCAGGCCTCTGTGCCGAGCCCTGGCTCCAAGGCCGGTCTCCACGGAGTGCTCAGGCCGGGCAAGGGGTCAGTGTGACTCTCGGGGTGACCAGCCACCTTCGTGATCTACGCCTACATCTGGGGCGCCACGTCCCACACCACTTTGCCGAGCCCACTGTGTCGGGCAGAAGGGGAACTGTCGTCAGGGAGGACAATCACAGACGGAGGTGTTTCTCAAAGCACACACGTTATGAAATAGACTATAACGTTGTCATGGACTTTTTTTATTATCATTATTGAGACGAAATCCACATAACATGAAACTTAACAGGTCACAGGCGGCAGAAAATGCATTCACAGTGTTGCATGCCCAGCACCTCTGTCTAGTCCCAGACTATCATCAGCCCAGTGGAACCCCTGTCCCCCTGCCCCTGGCACTCCCCACCTCTGCTTTCTGTCTCTGTGGATTTGCTTGTTCTGGACGTTTCACAGACACGGAACGTCCTACGCTGTGTGGCCATTTGCGGCTGGCTCCTTCCGCTCAGCATCGTGTTTTCGAGGTTCATCCACGTCGTGACGTGTGTCAGGGCTTCGTTCCTTTCTGTGGCTGGGCCGTGTCCCGTCGTGTGGATGGGCCACGTTTCGTTCGTCCTTTGCATCTGGTCGTTCACACTCGGGCCGTTCTCATGTCCTGGTCACTGTGAGTGGCGCTGCTGGGGACACGTGTGACCAGTGTTTGAGGACCTGCTTCCGGTTCTTTTAGGTCCATAGCTAGGAGTGGAATTGCTGGGTGGTCTGGCAATTTTGTGCTTAGCTTTTTCGAGGAACGGCCATTAACACGGATTTTAAAGGTAAAACTGAAAATGTCAAAGAAATGTCAGGTTTATGGGGAGTTTGGTTCTGTGCTCTAGGTGATCCCTCGGTTACTGCCATCTGGGGTTCTTTTGCTGCTCGGGTACTTTTCCTGTCCTTCCATTGAATCCTCACAGTGACTCGACAGGGAGGCTGTTGTCAGCCCACTTTTATGGGGGGGGGGGCTGGGGCTGAGGGCCGGTGTGGCAGAGGCAGCGTTGGAACCCAGGTCCTTCTGTAAACCCAGTGTCCGCCCAGACGCCAGCTTGTAGGCGGAGCCCCGCCCTGGTGGGGGTGGGCCCCGGACCCTACCCCTGGCAGCAGGAGACCCCAGCTCAGACCCCGTGGGGTGTCAGGTCTGTGAGCACTGCCCCTAAGACATCAGGACCGCTGGTGTGGGGAGGGAAAGCATGTTAACAGCTGCTCACCTGAGCTGGATGGGCTGATAGGTCGGCCTCCTGGGGAGGTGGGGCTGCTGCCTGCCCGGCTCCCCAGCCCCCTGCGCCCCTCGCCAGTCAGGCCCATTTCCCCATGTTGCTTGCTTGCTTAAAAACTTAAGCCTGGATTCCCACCCCCCTCCTCCTTTGTTACTCCTCTGCCTCAGCAACCCCAGAAAGTAAGGCATTCTTGAGTATTTTAGTGCGCATAAAAAAAAATCAGAGCGGCATATGTTGTTGGGGCCTCGCATGCCAGCTGGGGCCCTGGGTGGGATGTCACTGTTCTCTCCGTGAGCTCTCCAGCTCAGCGCCCCAGATAAGCTTAGGTGGGACCACAGGTACCTCTTCTTCCAAAGCCGCACCCCCTCCTGCAACCTGCTGTGCCCTGCTCCTTCCCTGTGCTAAAGGAAGAAATAACCCAAGTAACGAGCAAAACAGGATTCATTAAAGAAGTGACTGCTTGCTAGGGTGCTGTGCAGCCATCTTGCATGTTCTCGTACTTCGAGAATTTTTAAAGACATGAACAATGCTTCCAAAATGCCGTGTGATCCCTGTTTGGGGAGCGAGGAGGATTGTGTGCGGGTCGCGGGGAAAACATCTGGAAAGATGGGAGTCAATCAGTCCTCCGAAACGTTAGCCGGGTGGCAGCCCTGGGCCGCGTGAGATAATCTGCGGTTTTAACTTGTTTTTCTTCCCCTGTCTTTTCTGTTTCTTGCCGTGATCAGTCATTGCTCTGACGATCAGGAAAACACCCATCCCATTAAGGGAGGTGTTTGCGAAGGACCAGTTACCTATGGGGGCAGATGGGGAGTGCCGGCTCCCGTGGAGGAGGGAGGAGTCGCAGCCATAGCGGCTGGAATGCTCTGTGGCCACCAGGGGGCGCTGGGTGCCCGCGGCACAGAGGCTGTGGCACCCTTTAGATGTCCTCCAGGGGCACGTGGCAAAGCGGTGGGTGGGCAGGCAAGGGCCGGAGGCCACAGGGCCAGCGCCTGTCCTGCCTGGCTGCTGAACACGACATCGCTGAAAAAAATAAGCAAGAGGCTCCCCAAACCCGGCGGCTCACGGCGGCCCTGACAGACCGCCTGGCCCCCAAACCACCCAGCTCCAGGTATTTTTAGTAATGGGTCCATCTGGCCTCGCATCTCACGTGTCTGAAAACAGCTTCTGTCATCGTGTTCTTCCCTCAGACGCTTCCGACGAGCCGAATTCACAGTCTCCAGCGGAAAACTCGATGAGCAGTGCAGAGAACGTCGAGCGGCAGCCGCCTGGAGACGCGGGGCCAGGGGCAGAGACGTCCTCAGTCTCTCAGGTACCTCGATCGAGGTCTCAGAGGGGCAGCCAGATCGGCCGGGAGCCCGTTGGGGTGTCGGGGGTACGTTGAAAGGTGTTTTGTTACTTTGTTCTCTCGTGTTCTCGTTGGACAATTGGCACTTGCGTGTATCCGTTGAGCTAGAGTCGGGAGCGTCCTTCTGTGTCCTGCCCTGGCACGGGGGCTGTCGTGAAGGACGAGACACAGGGACCCTGCCCTCGCGGTGGGTGCGGGAAGAGGGAGGGCACCTCGTCCCAGCCTCAGCTTCGTCACTCTGCTTATTTGCGTCCACCAAAGCCCTGCCTGCTCTCAGAGACCCAGAGTCAGCTTCCTCTAGAGCTGGGCAGATGTCGTCAGCATCTTCAGTGCTGGGTGAAACAGTCTTTGGAGATATTTTACAGCTGACCACACTCCCGCTTCCTCAGACCCCTTGCTGGATTATCACTCTTTGTCAGAATCTGGTTTGAATCAGACAGTGCAGAAGCAGGGGGCCCAGTGGATAGGAACGAAGGTCCCGGGTTCAAATCCCAGCCCCGTCACTTAGCACGCACTGAGCCGCAGTGTCTCCAGCTGCCAGAATGGGGTCGCAGAGCCGTGCTGGGGCCAAGGTGAGGCTGAGACGAGAAAATGGGAGAGGGGGCACGCTCTCGGCGGAGCCGGACCCAGGACGTGCCTCAGTGTTGCTGTGGCCACCAGGATGACTTATACCGTCGACCTCCTGTGCCCATCCAAAAGGAGCGGGGACACAGAGGTATCAAAACGTCAACTGGAAACATTTCCCCTTTGCTGAGTCGTTTCTAGTCGGTACCTCGGGGGAAACTGACAGTAAGTTAGCAGGCAGGAGGGAAAGGCCGGGATGCAGCAAGGCTTGGCCGGCACACCGTGGAACCTTGAGCCAGGCCTCCCTAGGGGACGAGCCCCAGACTTGATCTTCTGCATATCCTCGGTTCTGCACCTCCCTCTCTTCTATGGAACACTCTCCAGATGCCCGAGACACGCAGGGAGTGTTGATGGGAGCTGTGCTGCCCGTGGCAGGAAATTTGTCGAAAGGGAACTGGCCGAATAGCTCCAGGGCTGTGTATAAAACAGACCGGGAGGCAGCTGTTAAAAAGGGTACAGTTGGCCCAGGTACAGATAAAAAAATAAATGTTCTCGCCATGCAAAACGAGGAAAGCAAGCCACAGAGCCTCAGGCCTCGCGTGAGCCCATTTGATTAAAAATAAAAATCAGAGCTTCGTGCGTGGTTTGTAGAACCAAGGTGTCGGCGGGGTCTCGTGGCCTCCTGAACTCAGTAGAGGAAAGGTCAGCTGGAGACGTAGACCCACACCCTGGAGGCGTCTAGCGCTTCCCCTCCCTCAGCCCCCGACATCTGGACATGTCCTGGGGTCTTCCATTCTAACACGCAGCCGCCTCCGCTGCCGTTTCCGGGGGGCCCAGACCTCCTCCACTGTTTTCACGCAGAGACACCCACATTCTCCTGCAGAGCTGCTAGGTTTGTGAGCAGGATGCAAGATTCTTTGCAGTAAAAGCAAACAACTTGACATTGAAGTCCGGCCATTCCTGTTGAAAAAGGAAGGACAGGGTCCCCACGCCACCCCTCCATCCGAGGGTTTCTCTGCTCTTCTCCGTGGAGCCAGGCTCACTCACTTCTCCCCTTCATTTCCATCTCCCTGCCCCGCTCTGCCTCCTGCTCCCTCTGTTATGGAGAGCGGCTCCCCTCTGCCCTTCCAAGTGCTCCGCAGAACCACAGAACCGCAGAACCTCCTCCTGAACAGGATCTCGGAAGGCTCCGTGGCCTGCTTTCTCCTGTTACGTCTGGATTCAGCTTTTGTCACTTTCCTACTAAGAAAAGGGAGAGAACACAGAGGCATCTTCTTCCTGTGTCTGTCATCTCTCCCTGTGACACCTGCTCTCAGGCCCCAAGAAGCTCCTACGTGTCCTATCTCAAGGCCCCTGGATCTCTATTTAACAGTAATTAATTAGGCACCCACTGTGTACTAGGCTCGATGCCAGATAATGGAGACCCAGGGTGAAGCAGCAGACGAGGTCCCTCCCTGTCCTCATGGGGCTCATGATCGGGTTGGGGAGGGAGAGACTCAGCCAGGATACAGCAGACACGGCAGACTGCAAAGCCGCCGTGTGTGCCATGGGAGATCCGGCCCAGGGCGATGCACAGAAGTCTGATGAGAGTGGAGCATTCTGGGAAGGAGGAGGAATTAGGCCGGGAGGGCAGGCTTTCTAGGCAGAGGGAGCCATAGGTGCATGGGCCTGGAGACAGGCATGAGCCTGAGGAATAGAAGGGACCAGGGTGGCTGGAGCCTAGTGGGCGATGTAAGGTGCCCGGTTGGAGTGGGTCCAGGTCCCCAGGACCTTCCCTGCCTGGCAAGGAGTTGGGGTTTTGTTCCGAAGTCAGTGGGGAAGCGTCGGCAGGTTTTAGATGCTACGTATGATTCTGCAAAGGTGGCCTGGGCTGTGTCAAAGGCTGTGTGGGGTGGCTGCGGAGTGAGCTGCTACGTCATCCAGGCCAGAGATAGTGGCGGCTCAGGTGCAGACGGGGTTGGGGGTGGGGGGCGGGCTCGAGCGCCTTTGAGACGGATCAGAGGGACCTTGCTGTGAGGCCGGGCGTGGGAGTTCAGAGACAGGGAGGACTCCCGGGCCCCGTCCAGCTTTTTCCCAGGCAGATGGCACCACCAACGGACCCAGGAGCGCTGGCTGGGATGGGGGATGTCAGGAGCAGGTCTTGGGTGACGAGGTCAGGTTGGTGATGCCTGAGACAGTCTAGTGGGACAGTCAAGGCAGAGGCGGGTGAGCACGTGTTGAGTCAAGGGACTTCTTGGGAATCTGGTGACAACGATGCACCCTGTCCCCAGAATAAAATACACATGCATGTTCACCAACCACCGAGCATCCACCCCGGGCCAGGCACCTGTGCTGGGCCCCGCGGGAGCAGTCGTCAACTCGGCAAGCTTGGTCTTGGGGCTTGGAGAGGTAAACTTGAAACTTGTGCATAAATCACTACCCTGGCAGTTAATGACAGATTGGAGGACAGATAACGGGGCCGCCCCCTCCAAGCTGGACGGGGTTAAGGGGAGGGGTGCTTAGAGGCACATGGGTACGAAGCCAGGGTGACGGCGACAGGCGGGGGGGCCCAGGTGACCTGGGGCTTGGGAAACAGCCAGGCGTGTGGGCTCCTCTTCAACGTCATGCCGCGCTCACCTGCCGTTCTCTCCTTCCCCAAGGATTCGGAAGGAGGGCCACCCTCTAAAAAGATGAAACTGGAGACTTCGCAGCAGAACTCCGAAGAGATGTAGACACCCGGTGCCCTGTCCGGTCCTCGTTTCGCGGGAGAGCCATCAGCTGGCTTCGTTCCATACCTGCCCCCGAGCCAGCCCTCGGGTCGGAACTGCTAACTTTCCAAGTTTACCAAGTGCGAATCCAAGAAGACGTAGGACGGCGTGACTCCTCAGACACTGAAGGACTTTCTGCTGTGAAGCAAAAACACTCGCGTCTTGAAGCGACTGTCCTTGCGGAGGCGGGTCGACAGCTCAGGAGTGTCTGCACACTGTCTCTGAAGCCAAGATTTGCGTTTGCGTTGCT
>NW_024348242.1:4833785-4834935 GCF_902729225.1 Pteropus medius | reverse complement strand
TGTTTTTTTTTTTTTCCTCTTACAATTTTTTTTTTGGTGTGTTGTACAGCAGTATAATTTTTCACTTATTTATTCCATCAGTAGATATGGTTTGTACAATGTACAATGATTCCATTTCAGAAAATAAAAAAATTCAAATCATGACCGCCGTGTGATTTTGTAGCGTTAGAATCAAGTTGGATTGATGGTGAGAAGGTCCCTCACGGGCTGCCGTGGCCCCCCGCTTGGCCGCGTGGCCTTGACTTCGTACAGGACACCGTTAGCTTCTCGCACACAGGGAGGGACTGTCACACGAGCTGCCATCGTTAAGCGGTTAAGCGCCTGTGGGTGCTGCAGGTGGGTGTTGTCAGCCACCTCCTACGGGGGAGGCAACGGCAGGACTGTCCCTTACGTGAGTCATGTAGCCAGTCAGCGCCCCAGTTTAAAAGCCACACCAGGCCCCCCAACCTGGGTCCCGGCTGAGGACAGTAGTTTGCCGCGTCCCTGACTTTGGGAGACTGTGGACCGTGACGGGGACTTTTGAAAGAGTCCTCATTACAGGTGGATTGCAAGTTTGTCTCGACTCGTCATAACTCACCATGTGGTGACTTGTGGTCAGGTCAGAACCTTCCCAGGGCCCTTCCCGTTTCCCTCCCTCTCGGCTCAGGCTCCTTAGTTGGCTTTTTTTCCTTGGTTCTGTGCAGCCTCATTTCCTCTTCCACGTGAAACCCTGCCCTGGGGGAGCGAGGAGGCCTGCGCCAGGTCTCGCCCTGGTCACCGGCCTGGAGGGCACCGGCCTCTCCCTGTTGGCCTCTCCTCCCCACCCTTTCCTCTCTAACTGTTCCAGCGATTTACCAGGACCTGTTGCTGAGTGACATGAACTGGCATGGAAAGTTCAGATGACAGAACACAGATCACAAGGGCTTGTTTGCCTAACAACAACAGCATAAAAAACGCTGTAGCTGGCAGCCTTTCGCTGTCCCGTTTTCTGTCTTCCCTGTGTGTCTGTCCCCTGGGTCTCAGTCCTGGACGAGGATCCCTCCCTCCAGACTCATCTCTCTATGGAGCTCCCCCCCACCCCGGCCACTCATCTTCATGCCCCTGAGTCTCTCTTGGTCATTCTTTTTCACGTCTGTGTCTCTTGGCCTCTCTGTCTCAGCTCCCTGTCTGT
>NW_024348242.1:4774228-4833012 GCF_902729225.1 Pteropus medius | reverse complement strand
GACCTGAAGTGGCCCGGTGAGAGTCGACCCTGGGATTTTTGCAGGAGCCCTTGGGAGAGCGTTCTGCTCGAGAGCTGGCTAGACTTGTTCAGTGGAGCTGCTGCAAGGTGAGGATGAAGCCAACTCAGGAGAGAGGCGAAAGATGGTGTGTGAGCTTCCTGAAGCAGCACTTGAGCACGCGGCCCCGGCCGGCCCTGAACCAGCCCTCCTGACCTCTTCAATTTTGTGAC
This sequence comes from Pteropus medius, assembly GCF_902729225.1. NCBI lineage: Eukaryota > Metazoa > Chordata > Mammalia > Chiroptera > Pteropodidae > Pteropus > Pteropus medius. The sequence goes on along the minus strand of NW_024348242.1, from coordinate 4,832,782 downwards.
CCAGTAAATGCCCTCGATCCATAGTCGAGGTCGGTTTTCACGGGGTCTTTCCCACACCAACACCCACCCCTCTGTCCCAGGGCTTGGAGTGTCTCCCGAACAAATCCGGGAGGGGTGGTTGCTGATAGGGTAGCTCCCACTCCTCCCTGGGAGTGTCCTTCTCCTGCTCCAGACTGTTCTTTCAATGCTTCCCGGTGACCAGGACCTGGAAGTTTCAAAGCTGAGGACAAGGAAATAAACAGAGAGTAACAGGGACCCCTTCTGAAGCAGCTTCTTCTATGATCCTCAGAGCTCCAGCCCTTCAGAGCTGCATGACCTCAGGTAAGTAGCTTAACCTCTCCGGGCCCCAGTTTCCTCACCTGGAAAATGGAGAGAATAATAGTGGTCACTCGGGCTGGTGTGAGGATTAAATGATTAAGACTCGAGATGAGCCCTGGCACCTAGTAAATCTCAATACATGTCAGCTGCTATTGTTACAATTATATTTATTATCCTCAAATATGTCTGGACTCCAGAAGTCCAGCTCCTAGAAAATGAGGCAGAGGAAAAGGCAAGACTCGCTCATCCCCGGCTGCTCTGGGCTTGCCTCTGAGTGACACTCTGCTCTCTGAAGACTCATCTCATCCCAGAGTGACTGACACCCGAGTTATCCACCAGGCACGCACAGATGATCCAGGCCTCGGTCCCAGGATGAGGAGAAAACATTCCTGCCTGAGGCAAGGGTGTGAGCAAAGAAAGGGCTGGAGATTTGAGGACTTGATCAGAGCAGGGAGCTTCCGGCCCTGGGTCTCAGAGGAACAGCCCACAGGGGACTTGGTTTTCCAGTTTCTCTCCTTCCCCATTGTTCTCCTGCCACAGGCTCTTGGGGCAAAGGCCTCTGGGAGGCAAGGATCGGGATGTGGTGCCAGGCCTGTGGGTCCTGTCTTCTTCTGGGCTACCCCTGGGACACTGGTGCCCATGGCTGCACTGGCTGACTCACGGTCAACGTCTTTCTCTCTTGAGGCTTTGGAAGAAATAACAATCTGCTTTGCATCGAAGAATCTCAAGAGGCCCTTAACGCCTGCCCTTTTCTCCCTCAGGGCCCCCTCAGTCATGAGCTCACCTGACCTCCTTGCAACCCTGAGTGGTAGCTTAGGGACCCGCCTCCCCATTATACAGACAGGAAATCCGAGGCCAGGGAAGTGGCTGAACGGAGTCCTGCAGGGACTCGGTGACGGAGGCTTTGGAACCCAGCCCCTCTTCCACTAGACCAGGCAGGAGTCAGCGAATCCGGCCCGTCACCTGTTTTTGTAAATAAAGTATTATTGGAACACAGCCACGCTCACTCATTTACACACTGTCCTGGAGATACAACAGCAGAATTGAGCAGCGGCTACAGAGACTATAGGGTTTGCAAAGTCAGAAATATTTACCGTCTGACCCTCTACGGAAAAAATTTGCCAGCCCTTGCACTCTACCACACTTTCCTGTTGAAACACTGTGTAGTCGGGGAAAAAAAATAATACTAATCATGAGTTACTACGTGCCAGGCACCATGCAAGACTTTTCTAAATTTTTTTTGTCCACATGTAAAGGTGTAGTTGAGTGAGTTTTCACAGACTGAATGCACGTGCACAACTAGCCCTCGGATGTCCGTCTGCCAGTCACTACGCTCGAAGGTCGACCGCTACCCCGACTTCTCTGCGCACAGATGAATTTTGTGTTTGGGGAGTTTACATTCATGGGACCGTACCGTATGTGCTCTTTTGCGTGTGGCTTCCTTCACTCAGTGTGACGTTGATGAGATCCATCGATACCATTTCATGCCATTGGAGGCCATTTATTGTCATCGCTGGAGAATCTTCCATGGGGGAAGAGACAACTGTGTACTCACCCATCCTCCTGCTCCTGGGGGTTTGGGCTGCGTCCAGTTTCCATGGAGTATTATGAATATGCAAAGTGTCGGACATCCGTTACCTCATTTCACCCTTGCTTCAACCCTGAGAAGGGAACCGATTTGTAGCCCCATTTTAAAATGTGAAGACTGAGTTCAGAGACGCTGGTGCCCGCAAGGTGACAGGGCAGGCGGAGGAAACCCTCGGTGCAGGCGCGCTTGCTGTCCTGGCTCTCTGACTTCCTTGTTAGATTCTGGCTTGAAATCCCGCTGTGGCTACAGACTATGATCCAATTTATATGAAATTCCTAGAAAAAGCAAAATGGTGGAGACAGAAGGTAGAGCCTGGGTGGTCTGGAGGCTGAGAGCATGGATTGACTGCAGAGAGGCGGGGGAAATGAGTTTGGATTGTACACTCAAAACGGGTGAATTTTATGGGATGTAAATTATACTTCAATAAAGCTCAAAAAATTCCCAGACCCGTATGCTTCTATGTCTTCACATCTGTCCATCCCGTGCCTCAATTTCCCTTAGAGGTGTGGGGCAGGCTGTGCAAACTGTCAAGGGCTGTTCGGCTACGGAAGTCTTCCAGCTCCCCCCACAGTTAGCTGCTCCCCACCAGCGTGACCTCTCAGAGGGTCCCTCTCCCTGAAGCGCTCGGGATCCTGTTTGGCTTCGTGCTATCCGACCTGCCATCTGGCGGGGGCAGGACAGCCACGCGCTGCGGATGCCCAGGCCCCAAACTGTTTCTCCAAGTAGTCCCCAGAGATGGCCGCTCCCTTGCAGTTTCTGTGCTTGTTTATTTTCAAAGGGACGTTGCCAGACCGCCAGGCCAGCCCTGCCTTTTCATGGTTTGTTTTATGTAAGAGATTCCAGGAAGAGAGAGAGGAGGTGAAAAAACCTGAAACCAGTTCTTTTGCCAGCAATGGGCCCCAGGGTCGGAGGAATGCGCAAGGCCAGGATGTCCCCTTGCAGGACACTGGGGACCCTGACGGTATCACTGCAAATACTCGACAGTTGACGCTGGGACAATGGGACATCTCTGTGCAAAACAAATGAGCCTCAGCCCACACCTTGCACCTTACAGCAGAATTCACTCAAAATGGATCATAAACCAAAATGTAACTCTGAGAATTTTCGAGGAAAACAGAGGAGAAAGTCTTTATGACCTTGTGGTTAGGCAAAGCATTTTTTAGACATCAAAGTGCTAGCTATAAAAGAAAAAGTTGATAAATTGGACTTCATCGAAATTCCAAGCTTCTGCTCTGCTAAAGACACTGTTAAAAAAATGAAAAGACAAACCACGGATGTGCAGATGATCTCGGCAAACCACTTATCTGATAAAGGACTTGTATCTAGAATATATAAAGAACTCTCAAAACTCAGTAACGAGAGTGAACACCCCCGCGCCTTCCCCGCAAAAAAAAAAACAACTAGCAAAATATTTGCACAGACGCTTCATCAAAGAAAATACACAGAAAGCAGATAAGCACGTGAAAGATGGTGAACATCATTGGTTATTAGGGAAATGCAAACTAAAATCAACCATCGTGAGATGCCACTACACTCGTAATAGACTAGACCATACCAAGTGCTGGGGAGGACGCAGAGTGACAAGCCCTCTCCCACGTACTGGGGGGATGGGAAAATGGTACAGCCATTGGGAAGAGTTTGGCAGGTCCTTATAAAGTTCAACATAAATTTACCGTATAGCCTGGCAAATCCCACTCCTAGGTATTTACCTAAGAGAAATCTAACTGTACAGAAGGTGAACGTTTGCCAGGGCCTCATTCAGAATCACCAAAAACTGGAAACAACTGAAATGGTCTTGATCTGGTGAATGGATCGACAGCCTGTGTGGCACATTCATGAAACGAAATCCTACTCAGAAATAAAAAAGAAAGAACTATACAGATACATGCAGTCATTGAGAAGAATCTCGGATGCATTATGCTAAGCGAGAAGAAGCCAGACTCAAGGCTACTCAGTGAACGATTCCATTTATGACATGCTAGAAAGGGCAAACGGGAAGCATTCGGTGGTTGCGGGGAGCTGGAGTGGAGAGAGTTGACTACAAACGCGTGAGGGGGCATTGTGTGTGAGTGTTGGAGCTATTCCATATCGTGATTGCGGTGGTGATTACGTGACTGTGTATTTGTCAAAACTGGTGGAACTGTACACTAAAAAGAGAGAATGCTACTGTATATAATTTACACCCCAATAAAACAAAATAAAAATAATAATAGCCAACAGAGCACCACATGCTATGCGCCAGGCACTGTTTGAAGCACTTGACGTGTGTTATCTCACTCAGTCCTCAGAACAACCCTGCGAAGTAGTCATTAATTATCCTCAAATAGTGAAAGTCTTCCTTCTGTAACCCTCACCCCTCCTATGGCTGTCTTCTCTCTCCTCGCAACCACAGGAGGAAAAGTTTCCAATAACTTGTTCCACTGAGGGGCACGCCGCTAATAATGAGGCTTAGCAGGGAGTTCAAATTCAAATGCCCGCGGGAAACAGGCAGGTAATGCGAATAAGCCAAACAGGCTGGGACGATAGGGAGTGGTGGGGACTGTGGAAAGCTGGAGAGCACATGCTGTGTCCCAAGGGGATAGGCCACCTTAGCTCCAGCTGCTCCCGTGTGGAGACAGTAAGGGCCCAGTGTTGTCAGATCTTCTGATAGTTCAAGAACATCCTACCATTCTTGTGTTTATACGAAATGTCGTGATTTAAAAAGTGTTAGCAAATAGGTCAGAGACAAAAATCAGAAAATATCATAAAATTAGAGAGTTGATTCAGCAACTCCAAAATCTAATAGAACTTCCAGAAAGAGAGAATAGGAAAAAAAAAAATGAAAGGGAGAAAATAATCATTTAGAGAATAGAACAAAATATCCTTCATCTGAGGATATGAACCTTCAGGTTAAACACAGAGTTTATGAGGACCCAAGGCACATAATCATGAAATTCAGAACACCAATCATAGACGATTCCAAGGCTCCCAGAGAGAAAACAGGTTGCAGAGAAAGGATCTGGTATAAGAATGACTGAGTGTCTAAAAAGCAACAACAGAAGGCCTGATATAGTAGAGCAATACCTTTCGAATTCAGTGGGCAACTGATTTTCAAACTGTCTTTCTCTACTCAGGCAAACTATCAGTGTGCAGGTAAAATAAAATCACTTTTAGATGTGCAAAGCTTCAAAAATTCTGCTTCCTGTGACCTTTCTGAAGAGGCTACTGGAGGATATGCTCCTGTAGAACAAAGAAGTACATCAAGAAAGCAAAGACAAAAGATCCCCAAAATAGTAGATTTGAAAATGAAGTAAATTTCCAGATGATAAAGGGAGGTCCCAGGACAATAGCTAGGACAAAGCTAGGACAATAGCTAGGACAAAGGTGCTCCAGGGGAAAAAATCAAGGCTGATAGGATCTGACAGGGTTGACTCTGTGAAAATGACATTGAGAGGTATTTAACAAAGCTATTTATTGGATGGTGTGGGAAGACTTAAACCATAGATTCAATGAAAGCCAAACAAATGGGAGAATAATGAGGCAATTGTTAACTCCGGGAAAAACAAAAAAATTGGGCAACAGAGGGAAGGAAATCACGACTTGGCTGAAGAACACACAATATTCGTGGTCAAAATAATAAAAACAGTGAATGTGAATTTAGCAAAACAGGATTTAACTGTATTGGTAGAATGGGGAGGAAAGAGGTATATAAGAAAGTACAATCATTCCAACATAAGTCAATAGATGATGTCTGAAATTGATTCTAGAATACATATGATTATTATTTTTTAAATGCGGGGATAAATACTAGAAGTAATAGCTAAAGAATTTGAAAGTGGTCCTTCTATGAAGGAAGTGTTTAGGACTGAATAACCAGTTCTAGACAGGAAGTAAGGGGCATGGGTGTGTGGGGGCCAGACAGGGGATTACTATTTATTTTTTTGCTATTTTTAATTATAAGCTTTCTAACATGACTTGATTTTTAAAAACTCGATTTTATTTTTTATAAAAATCTTTACAATCATAAGTTTTAAAATTCAATTTTATGTTTATATTTTTTGCTTTACACTGTTTCTTGTGTTCTAGATCTTTCTCTTACTTGAATTTAATTTCTGTCTTGCTGGAGAACAATTTCTAGTAATACTTTCAAATGTAGCCTATGGTTGAAAAGGCTATTTAACCTTTTTTTCTTCCAAGATTTATTGAAGTATAATTTGCAAATAGTAAAATTTACCCTTTGCAGGCATACATTTCTGTGAGTTTCAAGAAGCTTGCATAATCATGTAATTGTCGCTTCAAATAGTACCCTTGTCCCTCTCTGGCAACCACTGATCTGGTTTCTGTTCCTACCATTTTGCCTTTTCCAGATGTCATATGAATGGAATCAAACACTATACAGCCTTTCAAGCTTCTTAGCATAATGCTTTTGAGCGTCATCTGTGGTATTGCATTTATAGGGATCTTTGAAATTCAAAGGAATAGTCATCATCAGTCATCAACGCGGTTCATAAAATATTTCTGGCTGACTGTTTTCTGGTCATATGATTAGATTGTACTTTTTGGCTCCCTTGTGGTTGGGTAGGGTCATGTGATTGGTTTTGGCCAATGAGTTGTAAGTACATTTCACTTCTGGGCCAGACCATTTAAATGGCAATGCAAGACGCTGTTGAGCTCTGTCTTCCGCCTACCCCAGTGATGGGCGACATTGGCAATGATGACTGCTCCATCAGCCTGAGTCCTGGAGTGACTATAACCAGCAGAGCTCATGGCCAACCTGTGATGGACAGGTAGCCAGTAGCTAGGTAGCTTGAACTAGAAGCACGGCTTTGTGGGTTTAAGCCATTGAGATTTGGGTGTGGTTTGTTATCACAGCACAGCCTGTGCTGATGCAGAGAAGGCTTGTAATTTTAGCACTGGGAAATTTTCTTTTATTGCTGCATTCATTATTTCTTCTCTCTCTCTCTCTCTCTCTCTCTCGCTTTTTCTCGCTTTCTTCTTTCTTCCTGGAACTATTAAGCAGGTGTTGGAACTTTGGGATGTATCCTTCTCCATGTCATTTAAATTCCTTTTGTCCTTTTGGCAGTTTTCTGGGAGAAATTCTCAGATTTGAGCTTACTTTAGCTCTCTTTTAGCTTACCACTGCGCTTTCCAGTTGTATTAATTTTGCTATTCAACTCAGCCTTTTTTTCTATTCATAGTTTTGTATTATATTTATTTTCCAAGACCTTGGCTTGCTTCTTTTGGGTAATGGGTTGCTGCTTAATGCATGTAGAATCTTCCGTTTTCTTTCCAGGGCTACTAATTACTTTAAAAGTCTATTTGTTCTGTTTTTGCTCTTTACTTGTTAGTTCTCAGGTGGCTTTCTTCCAGAGCACTGGCTTTCCTTAATTGTCTGCTCACTTTTGCTGGTGTGTTAAACTCTTTGGGAATTCCTACTTGCCCAATTGCCGATTTGATTACAATGCTTTTGATTTTTGGAAGGGAGATGACTGTGTTCTTGTGATTCGCTGGGTATGGGAGCTCTTTGTCCTTCATGGGAGTTGTCAGCTCCCTGGGACACTGCCCCACATGTCCCTCTGTGCGCTAACTGGCAGGAAGGGAGGTGGGGGCCATCAGTCTAGATCCTCTGCAAGTATTTCTACATTTCCCAGGAAACTGCCTCTGAGACCTCCTTCGAGTCATTGTGAGCTTGGAGCACACTCCAAATCTCACTCTTGGTGGTCTTCTGCTTCCTTCATTTTTAACTGTGATTTTCCTCAAGTCTCGTTTCTCCTAATACAATCTTTAAGAACTTATAGTGAGGATTAAACAAAGCATGTTTGTGCACAGAACATGGCCCACGAATTGCCAGTTTTTACAATCAGCCTGAAGGGGTTATCTCCTTCCAGGAAATTAATGTTTTTTTGTTTTTTTTTTAATTAAAAGAAAGTACACATCCTCCCTCATAGATGTCATTTGTGTTAAGAAAGCAAACAGAAATAAAGAGTACACTCCAAAAAAAAAAAAATTGTTTCTTTTGGAAATTAGAAATATAGACAAGCATAAAGAAGATAAACATAACCCCACCTAGAGATAACCAGACAACAGTTTTTTAACATGATGGTGCACTTTCTGACATATATACATAAATATATGAATTTAGTTTTTGAAATTGATATCAAACTACTGATAACTTTTTTAAAGTTGTTTTTCCACCCAACGATATATCACGGACTTCTTTCCATGTCCATAAATATACATTCACATCATTTAATATGTAGTATTCCATGATATGTGGGGCTATGATGTGTCCAGTGAATTCCCTCTTGTGAGACATTACATTGTTTTTGTTCACATTTTATAAATGATGCTACAATCATTATTCTTGTACACTGTCCTCAGGACAAAATTCTAGAAGTAGAATTGCTGAGGCAAACGTGGCTAGACATTTGAATCTACCCAGAAGAAAGCTGTTCAGATAAAAGAAGGCAACTCACAAGGGTGGACTGGATGTTCAGATATTTGCAGCCAGAGTTCAGAGTGGTGGTTTGGGCAAGGGAGGGGATGGATCTCAAACTCACACCAGAAGCTGCCAGTCCCTTGTAACCTATCCCTATTTGGAGACATCTCGGAAAGGAGTTAGTCCAGCCAATTTGGTGAGTTTTTCCTCCCTTCCATTCCCAACACCCTCCCCTTCAGGAGGAAGAGAGGGCACGGCCATCAGTCTCCACCCAAATCTGGAAGTGAAACTGGCTTCGGAGCAGAGCTCGTGCAGCCCTGCTCATACTAGGATGGGTGCTCTGGGCTAGGGAGCCTCACTCACCCTCTTGATGCCATGCCATCCCCAGCCTCCCCACACAGCCCCCATCCCAGATTGGCTTTGATTCCCTGAAACCTTGACAGCTTTCTAGAAGTTTTAACTATTAGATCGAACCTTGTGAAACCGCTGTTTCTGTAGGCTGAAAGTGGTTGAGTAATTGGCATTATCTAGTTACCTCTCGTCTGGTTGGTTCAATTCTTTCAATCTGTAGTACATTTATCTAGTGCTTATTCTGTGCTAGGTGCTGTGTTAAGCGCTTTGTAGTCATTTTTTAACTGTCACAACTTTCTGAGGCATAGGAATTGTTCCCCACTTGACAGAAAACAAAACTATGGCTCAGAATGTCCCCCGTCTTGGAATCGTTTAGGGACTGGTTCGCTCTCCGAACTTAGATCTTAACAAGAACTATAGCAGTCTCAGTTGTAGTTCAAGGAGCTGGTGGCTCTGCCACTTACTAACTGTGCTGCCCTAAGAACGTGTCTTAACTTGGCAAAGCCAGTTTCCACCTCTATGGATGTGAGGTCTCAGTCAGAAGCGTCCATCTTGTCTTCCCGTTGGAAAAATCTCGTCGGTATTCAGCGACTCAGTCTTCTCACCAATACAATGGGAACGACAACCACAGCGCCCAGTAACGTCAGGGATGAGCTGTTAGGACACAGTTCCCGGCCCTGCAGAAGAAAGCCGGGCTTGGGAGGGGGAAGGAGCCCCACCCCCACCCACCACGTGGAGCGCCCGCCCCGCCCGCAGCCAGGCCGCAGGGCGATTCCCCGCAGTGCGGGGCGGGGTTAGCACGGCCTGCTGGGCCAACGCCTGCCCCAGGCCACGATCCTGGCGAGTGGCACCCCTTAGCCACCCCGTTCCACAGCTCTGGGGCAGCCCGCCCGGAGGGGAGGGGGCGGCTAGGGGCGGGGCTTGGAGGCGTGGCCTCCGGCTCCCCCTATTTTTCTTTTTGTCCTCCTAGACGCGGAAAGGCTCCCCTGCGCCTTTAAGAGGCCAATGCGGGCAGCCGATTGGCCGAGACGCGCCGGTGACGTCACGCCGGGGCCGGCGCCGCGGCGGCCCCGTCCGCGCGCTCCCTCCCCCTCTCGCCCCGCTGCGCGCTCGCGGGCAGTCCGCGCGCGGGCCGGGCGGGTGTCCCCTCAGCCTCGCTCGCCCGCGTCGCCCCGGGCCCCGGGGGATGCCCCCGGCCGGGCTCCCCCATGGCCGCTGACGTCTTCATGTGCTCCCCGCGCCGGCCCAGCAGCCGGGGCCGCCCGGTGCTGCTCAAGCCCCCGGTGCCTGAGGACGACGACGACTCCGACACCGATGAGCCGTCCACCCCGGCCCGGGCCCACGCGAGCGCCGCGCCGCCGCCGCCCCGGGCCGGACCGGGCCGCGACGAGCCTCCGCGCCGCCAGCAGATCATCCACAGCGGCCACTTCATGGTGTCGTCGCCGCACCGAGAGCACCCGCCCAAGAAAGGCTACGATTTCGACACGGTCAACAAGCAGACGTGCCAGACCTACAGCTTCGGCAAGACCAGCTCCTGCCACCTGTCCATCGACGCCTCGCTCACCAAGCTCTTCGAGTGCATGAGCCTGGCCTACAGGTAGGGACCCGGCGACCCCCGGCAGGCCCCACCTGTCCAGCGGGACATCCTCCTTTGACAAAACACGCGTTGGGGGCTGGGCCGCCTGAGGAACCCCTTGACTTCACGCATTCCCTTTGGGTCTCCTTCGGGAGGGTTTTCGGGTCTGGGGTCCTCAGCGGAAGCGAGAGGGGCTGGGGTCCTGGCCTGTCCCCCTGTCAGCAGTGCTTGGGTTCTTCCGGCTTCATGTTCCCGTATCCAGGCCCTCCCTTCCAACGTCCCGAGGCCGCCGATTTTGGCAAAGAAAGAGGCGTAAATACTGTCTGCACCTTGTGTCACTCGACTGTATCCACCTCTTCGCCTGAACGCTTTGTGTTGCCAGCAATATCGAGTCGTGGTTGAGACCACCTGTCCAGGAGTGGGTTAAGCTGGCTTCCAGCCTTTAATGGTTGTGTAAGATCTCCCGGCCCGGTTTCCTCCTTTCTGAAGAGGGGATGACAGTCGGATCTGCCTCCACGGGCTGTGGTGGGGATGGAAGGAGATAGATAAAGTGCTTCTTATTCCCGTGTCTGGCGCAGAGCTAGATGCTCCATAAATGTCAGCTCCTTTTTTCTGTTCTCCCAGCAGAGGAAGGCTGGGTCTCCTCACACCCCCTTCATTGGGAAGCCCTCTCCCAACTTGCGGAGTGGGGGTGGGGGTGAGGGGGGCGGGCTGGGTGTCTCCTAGGAAGACTTCTGGGGCCACAGCCGTTGGAAGTGCAGTCTGTCCTCCTGGCAAGTTGGAGGCTTCTCCGTCTGGCCCTGAAACGTTATATGGGGATGTCAGTGCTTAGGGCAGGCATCCCAGGCACCATCCTGACGGGTTCCGCTGTGGGCGAGGTCTCTTTCCAAGTCGCAGAAGTACCTGGCCCTCACGGCTTAAAACACCTTTCCACTCTCTGCCTTCCTCAGTGTGTGTTCGGTATTTGCTTCAGGTACCTTCTGCCTCAGCAGAACTTTTTGGGACCAGCTGCAGTGCAGAGCAGACCCAGCTCATGATAGGATCTCTGCTAAGTGGGAGTTATTGCTTTAGTAGCTGGACTGTCTTAGGTCTACTCTGCAGGCAGCACAGGAAAAGTTTCCTAGGAGATTCTAGAAACTGTAAAGAAGAGTAGGAACATTCCTCCCCTCCCCCTCCCGCTTTCCCACATTTTTTTTTGGAGAGCCGTGAGCCCGGAATATATCCAAGTTAAAACATTACACATTTACCTGAAGTTAAAACTCTAGATACACAGCACCGGGTGACATTTACCTCCTGTGGAATAAATGATTAGTCAACTTGTTCCTTTGTTATGTTCTTGAAATGCCCCCACCCTCCCATTTCCTCTCTCGAAGCTTTCCTTAATGGTTTGTTTGCCGGCGGGATGCAGGAGGGGTTACCCGTTGGCTTCCCCCCAGCCCCCTGTGGTCCAGGGTCCGGCTGTGCTCAGCTTCTCTGGCCTTGGTGCTTGGAGCTGCCACTGAGCCTGTGAAGATGTTCTGTTCTTTTTCTTTTCTTCTTTTCCTTTTTTTTTTTTTTTTTTAATTTAAAACCAGTGGTATTGAGATTGCAGCCCCCTACCTTCTTTTAGCCCTGCTAACTCCATCTCAAATTTTAAGCACTTTCATTGGAATCAAACCCACCTAGAATGTAGCATATGCTCCAGTGTGAGAGAGCCCTTTCACACAAAACTAGAGGTGAAAGACAGGAATGTGTTTTATTAAGAGAACTTAATCCTCTTCTTTATTTTAATATAAACTCCTCCATGTACAGGGAGAGAATGGATGACTGAGTAGCAGGAGGCATGGGTTAGAAAGCTCTCGCCTAAGCTCTGCTAAAGGAAAAATAAACCCTTTGCCTTCAGTTTGGATAACCTAAAGGCATATTAAATAACACCAAGGAATTTTAGTAATGGCATTTTCCCCCCCACTTCTTTCAAAAATACTTTGGCATTGGCCGTTTCTCAAATAACTGTCTTCGTTGCAAAATGTACCCTTAGTTTGGTTGGAGGCTTACCTTGCTCTCCAGCACCTCCCGCCCCCTGCGTGCACCCGTCCTGGCCACTACAGGCCCCCGGTGGATAGATATCTGCCTCGCGATTTCTCATGAAGATGCTCTTTGTCTCTCTGTGTGAAGCTGGTTTGGACAGCCCTCGAGTCGAGCTGGCAGTGTGGAACTTTGGTACAGATTGACAGAGGAATGACTCAAAACCAGTTTTCTGGGCTGGAGCCTCTGGCACAGAAAGCACGAGAACCGAAGGGAGTTTCTGACCTCAGCTGTCCCATCGTGACCACTGGCTGTAGAGAAGTAGGGTTGCGATGGGGGGCAGCGAGGGAAGTCTTAACTTCTGACTTCCCTCCGGGCGGGGTCTGAGCCTTCACCACTGTTTCAGGCTTTCTCCTCCTTGGCCGAGGGAAGGCCAGCTGGGCCTCCTCTTATGTGTGACTGTTTCTGGCCTGGGCTTTCTAACTTCGACTTCCTGTCTGTCCCCTGGCCTCTTAGTTCTAGCTGCCTTACTCTCCCTGGTACACCCTGTGCTTTTTTTTGGTTTGGTTTCCTGTTAGCTGCTGCCTCTCAGCTGTTTCCAGATGAGGCTCAACAGCTCTCTGGGGGAGGAACCAAGTGCAAGGGAAGTTGCGGTCATTTTTTCCCTGGTCCTGTGAAGTGGTATAGGGATCCGAATGTCATCTGTCCCCGAACATGCCAAGTCCTGGACTCCCGAGGGGTCTTTGGCAAGACCCGACTTTGGGTGAGGTCATAGGGCATTTGAGGAATCGGGACCGTGTGAGTGGCCGGCGGCCCGCCCGGGTAAGTAACAGTGCCGATGGTATTCCGGCGTCATGCAGCTGCCTCAAAACCCATGGCCTTCCCTCTCTGTGGTGCCAAGTACCCCTCTCGCAGAACATCCTGTTTGGTCCGGCAACGTGTGCTTAATGATTGGGACGTTTTGGAGAAGAAAGAAATCTCCTTTTCCCAAGGCGAAATTTAGATGCTAGAAGCTTACGTTTTCTGAGCGTTTCTGTCTACCACTGTAAAATGGGGAGGATAAAACTTCCCTGCAGGGTGAGCAGGAGGATTAACTGAGATCACGTCTGTGAGTGTGTCTAGTACCTGGCAAATAAGAGGCAAGAGGAGGTATGACAGGCGGAATCCAACTCCGCATCCTCGTTCAGCTGCCATTTATTAGGGGTCCAGGTTTCTCATCGGTGAACCTAAGGAAAGATCTGACTGGGGTCTTTTAGTGTGACTTTCAAATGTCTGCTTGACAAATACTAAATAGACACATTCTTGGTTTGCCTGTACTTTCGAAGGCGCCACAATGGAGCTGTGTACTCCAGAACATAGTTCATGGTTCTTGCCCTCTTAGCGTTTTAAGGAATGTCACACATGTAAATCACCCACACGGATTCTGAACACATCTAGTGTATAGTTTTCTGCGGCTGGTTTGGTTTCACTTCCCTACCTTTTTCTGTACCTCTTTAATAGGGAGCCTAGGTGTGAATGCCTGGCGAGGTGAGCGATTGTCTTCTTATATTTAGAGATAAGCAGTAGCTTTCTGCACAGTGGGTTTCTACTGAACTGGAGATTCAAGGAGACCTTTTAATTCGGGCCTGTAAGATAGCCTTTGGATCCAGGTTTCTAGACTGTGGCCCTGTCTACGTGTGCCCTGTACAGTAACCCGCTGTTCCTGACCCAAGGCAGGAGTCTGCCAGACCTAAGGAATGGCAGGGATTGACGGTGCAGAGCACTGTGCCCTCCACGTTTTAAGTTTTCGGTAGAGGAACTTTCTAATGCGAGGCCTGGGAACTAGTCGTAGGTGGGAACCATTCACACAAGGACTAAATTAGTGTTGTTCTTCCGCATCCATGCCAAAGACAAGCAGTTTTTCTTTTCTTGTGCTTTCTTCAGTCCTTAATCATGTAGAATGTCCTTAAAGGGCTCACACTGAGATGGCGGCGAGGGCCACAGGCGAGAAAGACAGGCTCTGTCCTCGAGGAGCTCACAAACGGGGTGGAGGACAGACGGTCAGACAGTTGTAGAATGATTAGCAAGGGCTGTGCTAAAAAACTGGAGCCGGGCCTGTGGCAGTACTGAGGAAGGGGCTGAAACCAACAGAGTGAGAGTAGAGAAGAGAGAGGGAGGGAGTGGAGTGGAGGGAGGGAGTGATAGGAGGTAGAGAGAGAGAGAGACATGGGAGAGAGAGAGAGAAGAGAGAGAGATCCAGAGAGAGAGACAGAGAGAGAGAGAGGGTGGAGAGACAGTAGGACAGAGAGAGGTGGCAGAGAGAGAGAGAGAGAGAGTGAGAGACAGAGAGAGAGAGACAGAGGAGAGAGAGACAGAGAGAGAGAGAGACAGAGAGAGGAGAGGAGAGAGAGAGAGAGAGACAGAGAGAGAGAGAGGCAGAGAGAGAGAGACAGAGAGGAGAGAGAGAGAGAGAGAGAGAGAGAGAGAGAGATAGTTTGTTTATTTGCTAGGGCAGGAGAAGAGAAGAGAATTCATACTTACTAAGCAGCTACTTTGTCCTAGATTCTCTTTACATTACCGAAAGCAATTTTTACAGTAACTCTCTCAGGTAGGTGATAGTAAAGTTCTTACTTTTCACATTAAAAAAAGGTAAGAAAATCTGAGCTTAAAAGTTCATTTGACCTGTCACCGAGAGGTTAGGCAACTTGTCCAAGACTGTCTGGAGCTGCAAAGTCACTTCTCTTATCTGCTCACAAAAGCCCGCGATTTTGTGAGAGGAGGTGAAAGTGCCAGGTCCTGCACTGCCCTGGGGCTGCTCCGGCCTTCCCTGCCCCCCCACCCCACCGCTCAAGCCCCACCTTCCTGAGCACTGGGTGCCCTAGTAAACCTTCCCAAAGAGAGTGAACACTGCGATCCCCTGTAAGTCCACGACCCTTACTGACCCGCCTGTACCCTTACGTAAACCTGACCTACCAGGATTCCTGCCGTCTTCACCTTTGATTTTCCCACAGAACCGAACCGTTTCTGGCGCATACTGGATGATCAAAAATATATATGGAGTTGAAAAGGGCTCACCGCTGGTGAACCTGGTTTATCTTGAGTTGCACGAAGACAAACAGTCTCTCCTTGGAGCAGTGCTTTAAGGGATGTTGGTGGAAAGCGGAACAACAGGCTCCGAGCTTTTGCTAGCTGGTGTTTGTATTGTGGCCCATGTGGCCTCGTGTGGTAGGTAGATTAATCCCGCCCCTCAAAGACATCTAGATCCTAATCCCCAGAACCTGTGAGTATATGAGGTTACTGGCAAAGAGGTATTGAAGTTGTTAATCAGCTGCCTTTAAATGGGGAGATGATTTTGGATTATCTGGGTGGGCCCAGTGTAATTTCAAGGGTCCTTAAAAGTAGAAGAAGTCAAAAGAGAGAACCAGAGAGAGCAGTGGGAGAACTCGGTCTAACGTTGCTGACCTTGAAGCTGGAGGAAGAGGCCGCAAGCCGAGGAATGTGGGCCACCTCTAGAAGCTGGAAAAGGCGAGGAACAGATTCTCCCTTAGCTCTTCAGCAGGAACGCAGCCCCGCTGACATCTTGATTTTAGCCAGTGAGACCCATTTCAGACTTTTCGCCTCCAGGACTACAAGATAATAAACATATAGCGTTCTAAGCCATTTTGTTGTCATTTGTTATAGCAGCAATAGGAAACTAATACAGGCTGGTTTCAGAAGTTTTTGAGGTAATGTTTTTAAGCACATAACCCAAGTGTAACCCGAGACTTGTCTCTTTCTCTACCACAACAGGGCACAGCATCCCGCCTGGAGTTCTAGCAAGTTCCGCCGAGTGTATCAGGCACTAGTTCGGGGGGTTTCGCGATCAGAGGACCCTCATAGTAAAAAGAAAAGTCCGTAAAGTGAACCTTATCCTTGCTCCCAGTACGATTCCTAGAGTAGGTATTGTAGGAAGTTAATTTTACTGATTTTTAAGGATTCATATATGGCCGACGAAAAATTCAGTGTGAGCTCCCGTTCCCTGGAATTTACTTTTTGGATATAATATAATGTTTGCAGTCCAGACAGCAAATAGCTTAGGTAATATTTTCCGTCTTTTGTTGGAATTCTGTTTATAGTTGAAATTCCAGGCCATAGGACTTGTGTTTCAGTCAGAGTTCTTTGGCTGCATGTGTCGGGGACCTCCTTGCACTAGCCCACGTAATGGGGGTTTACTGGAAGCATCAGGAAGGGTGCCGACATCCCATAATTTCAGGATTCCTAGAACGGCCTGACTTCGGTAAAAGTGCAGCCGGGTTCCAGGCAGCTCTGGGTCCTCGGCAGGGGGAGTTTGCCTCTCCTTACCGGAACGCTGCCTTGAGGCCACTGGGCTCCTCTCTCAGCCTCCGCTTCTCCCGCGGTCTCCTGCTGCCAGCTGGCTCTTTCACCTGTGGTCCTGTTCTTTGCTTCAAAGCTTCTGTCTATGGGAGCTTTTGCTTCGGCCTGGCTAGAGCCTGCCCGTGGCCTGTGTTTCACATACAGACCTTGCTGAGAGCTTCCTGTTACCATCAGCCCTCTTTGCCAGGCGCCTAATTAAATTAGCCTCATAGCCTCCTGTTCAGATGTTTGAGAGGGAGACGAGCTGGCCCGTCTGTCTCTGAGCAGAACCTCATCAACCACAGTGTGCATCCGGCCGTGGTCTTTGGACCGGCCGCCTTCAGCACAGGTGCTCCTTCCTTCCAGAAGTATTAATCAGGCCTCTGCTGTGTGCCGGGCGCTGCTCTAGCCCTTGGGGATACAGTAGTGAACAGGGGGGAGTCACCTCCCCTCACGGAGATTACGTTCTAGTCGGAGAATCAGTAAGCAAGTCAGATTTCTATTGTCTGTGCAGTGAAGGATATAAAGCAGGAGAGAAGATGGCGAGGGATGGGGATGGGGGTGGGCAGATACTGTATCTCTGCCGGTCAGGGAAGTCCTCTGAGGAGGTGACATTTCAGGTTGAACTGAAACCTGAGTGGCTAGTCATTCCAGGAGGTAAAAGAGCCCAAGGCAAAGGCCCGAGGAAGAATGAACTTGGCACTGGCCTGGGGCTAGAAGGAAAGCCAGCAAAGCATAGCTGGAATATTGAGGACCGGAGTGAGTGGTCGGGAAGACTGAAGAGGGCAGGGGCCTTGCTGGCCATGGTGAGAAGTGAGGAAATTGTGCTCATCGCACTGGGGAAAATGGCTCGTTGAGGCTGCTCTGTGGAGACTAGTCGATAGGAGGCCAAGAACGGAAGCTCGGGGACCACTTGGGGCAGTGATTCAGGTGGGTTTTGAACTTGCTGATGGATTGGACATGCGGGATGAAAGAAAAAGAGGAATTAACAATGACCGAGGTTTTGGCCTGAGCCCCGGGGGCCCTTACTGAAAACAGGAAGCAGGGAAGTCTGTTGCACCGAGGACAGCTCTGTTCTGCGCACTGAACTTGGCTTCTGTGGGCCACCCTGACAGCTGGAGCTGTGGGTGGGCCAGCTTTCTTGAAAAGCGGCTGTGTAGGGGCACCACTGTTGCCCAGTGAGGTCCTCACAGCCAGAGCAGTTCTCCACTTAGCTCCGACCAGTCCAGGTGCCCTGGATTCTTCCAACCATGCTGCTCCATGCCCCTCTATCTCTCCCGTGTCCCCCCGCCCCCACCCCCAACCTCTTCTGTGCCTCATGGAGGGGCCGACTGGGGATGAGAGGTTTTGGAGTTTCAAGTTGATATTCAGAATGTAGTCTTTTTCTGGCGAAATATATACTGTGATATATTCCGAGTGATATTTTTTACTCACTTGGGTCTGGCTGTGGTGGAGAAATACCGCCTGGTCTTGAATGCCCTAAAAAAGACTTCTCTAAATCTAGCGTTCTTAACAAATTTAGGGTTGGACTGTATCATCGGAAAAATCTTCTAGAAGGAGGCAGTGTAGAAGAGGTATTTTGGTAACTCCAGAAGGGTGTCCAAGATCTAGAAAAATAATTCCAGAAACAGAATTCCTTGTCGTTAGCTTTTGAGTCTCGAAAGTGAACATAAAGAGTCCGACGGAGTAACAGTAAAGAGTTAAGCCAAGGGGGCGCGTCGTGAGGGGCCGGCAGAGGAGCCACTGGGAGGAGGGGGTGGGGTTTGAGTTGGGCTGGACAGGGGAGACCATGGGGATTTTAGCCACAGGATTTCACTGTTGAGGACTGTTCCCCAGGTAGGAGGATCGTTTGGAAAGCTGGTTAGGGTCCCTTCCCTCTGCGGTTAGCGGGCATGAGGAAGAAAGTGGCTTCTTTTGGTCAGTCACCATGAGACAAACTCTGTCATCAAAGCAAAAATACAGCTTCTTACGAGAAAGTAGGGGCATTAACTTAGTTTCCAGATATTTACCCAATATTCTAGGGTAAAAAAAAGAACCTAAAGAATCTCTTCATGTGTCTGCTTACAAATGGACTACCTTGTCTTAGGGGACTCACCCAGATAGCTTGATATTGAGCTTTAGAGAAAGTTAATTTATAAATCCCTTTATTTAAATGAAACACTTGCAGCGAATTCTTAAAACAATGTATGGTTATATTAGTTTACTGTTTTAAACAACTGTTTTCTAGTAGCAGGGTCTTTTAAATTGCCTCCTTTGTTCTTTAAATTATTAAGCAGGTCTTCTACCTAGGAGCAGGGCAATTTTACCCACTTGAACAGACAAATTGTTGTTTTTTAGCAACTTTATGGAGGTGTAATTTATATACTATAAGTGCACTCATTTTAAGCGTGCAGTTCATTGAGTTTTTCCTTGTGCATTCAGTGCTCACAATCTGACCTTAGAACTGGATTCCGTTGCCCCGCTAGGATCCTGTCGGTCGCCCCGCTGGGATCCCACGTGCCCATTTGTGTCTAATCCCGATTCCCACCCAGCCCCAGACAGCCACCGATCTACTGTTTTTGTCTATGGATTTGCCTTTTCTAGACATTTCACATACATGCACTCATTCTGTATGTGGCCTTTATGTCTAGTTTTTTCCACTTAGCGTAATGTTTTCAGGGTTCACCCACGTTGAAGTACATATCAGTATTTTATTCCTTTTTATTGCCAGATAGGATCTCATTGTATTAATATGCCACACTTCGTTTATCCACTCATCGACAGACGTGTTTTTGAGGGAAACCTTGTACCTTCTTTATTTGGGTGTTGACTTCCCATTTCCTGTAGCAGAGTTCTGTCGCAGATTTAGATAGGGACTTCCTTACGAGGTGCGACCGGGACGTGGCGGTGAACGTGGCGGAACGATCATTGGGCTGGATGACACCGCACCGTGGAGCCGCTGGTTGAGAACACATCACTCAGCGCCTCTAAGTCGTCGTGTTCTTAACTAAAAAAAAAAAAAAGCTGGGGACAAAGGAGTTCAACTAGAATCATGGGTACTCACCTTAGTTTTCTTCTACGGACCTTATGTTTGTAGAGATATTGCCTTAGAAACAAATCGCATCAGGCAATAAGAAGGAACAAACTGCTGGTGTGTGCATGAACACGGATGAGTCTCAGAGACACGCTGAATGAAATAAGCCCGATTTCCACTCATGTGGCGTTCTAGAGCAGGCGCACCAGGACGCGCCTCTGAGGGAGGCTGGAGAGTGGGCTGACTGGGGAGCGACTAGGGAGAATTTTCTAGGATGATGGTAGTCTTGATAGGGGATTTGTCAGAACTCTTCAAATTGAATGATTACACTTAAGATATATGCATTTTATTGTATGTGAATCTTACCAGAAACTGAAAGAACCAATTGTGACAAATACTGAACTCTGGTCAATGTTATGCGTGCTGACATGTTAGGGGTGAAGTGTACTCATGTCTTTGTCTTACTTTGAAATGCTTAAAAATGGTGGCTCTTACACTCTTTGCTCTTAGGACCCCTTTGTGCTTTTCAATATTGAGAACCCCAAAGAGCTTTCGTTTTGTGCATTTTATCTATTGATATTTACTGTGTTAGGAATGAAAACAGAAAACTTTAAAATATTAAAGCGTTTAAAAAATAGCAAACCCATTACATGTTAACATAAATTACGTTTTTTGTGGGGTTTTTTTAGAAAATTACAGTCCCCCCAAAATAGTTAGAAAAGTGACATTCTTTTACATATTTGTGAAGCTCTTTAATGTTTAATTAGAACAGAGCTGGAAGCTCATCTGCTTTTGCATTCATCTGTGGTGCTATCACGTCTGGAAAACTTCACTGTGTACTCCTGAGAGAATGAGAGTGAAAAAGGCAAATAACCTCAGGATTATTTTGAAAATAATTTTGATATCAGGGACCCCTGAAAGGGTCTCAGGAATCCTCAGGGGTTTCTAAATAACACTTCGAGAACTGCTTAAATAAAATGGGTTGATGGATGGGTAGATGAATTTGTGATAGAGTAAATGTATTAGCGTCAATTGTAGCATCCAGGTGGTGGGCACGTGGGTGTTCACTGTACAGTTCATTCAGTCTTTCTGTGCTGGAAAATGTTCATAATGTTAGAAAAATGAGGAAGATCGCATTTATTTAGAGTCACCACTGTGGCTTTATCATGGGCAAATAAATGCTTTTTACTATCGAAAATAGCCTTTGGAATGAAGCACTATCCCAGCCGCAGCGTGGGTGACAATGACAACATCGCGATGAGCTAAGAAGCCAGACACAGAGGACCACCTGTCGTCATCCCATGTATGTGAAACGTCCAGAATAAGCAAACCCACAAAACAAAAGATAGGGAAGTGGTTGCCGGAGGAGAAAGGGATGCATAGTTATGGCTCATGAGTATGGATTTTTTTTGAGGGAGTGACGAAGATGTCCTAGAATTAGAGAATGGTGGTAGCTGAACATCTCTGTGAATATACTAAAGCCCACGAACACGTTTAAAGGGTGGATTTCGTGGTGTGTAAACTATGTCTCAATAAAGCTGTTATGTAGAGAAATATTCAAAACAGTTCAGGTTTTCAGCGTTATCTTTAGGGACTCTGACTTGGGAAGCCCATACGAATGTATGATCTTAAAGATCTTGAATATGTCCATGTCCAGAAAATCCCTGATTCTCTATCTTTCATCTCTTCCGTGCACAGTAAGTGAGTTGTTGGGAAAGCGAGCGGGCTGCCCTGAGCGTTTCCCCTACATTAAAATCCACTCCGGAGTCGGCCCTGCCAGCATGCCCTGCGGGGCGCCGGATCGCCCTCTGTAAGGTTATCCTGTTAAGACCTTTTTCCCTCTTTGTCGGTCAGGGGTCATAAACCAGTGCCCACAAGGGCCAGGAAGTAAAGTGGGCCATCTGTAAGGCTAAGAGGACCTTCGCTCTCTTTTCTTTTCTGCCTTTGGATAAAATCATGGTTACAGAGAAAATTTTTTATTAAAACATACGATCATAAATTGGAATGACTTGGTTGACGTGATGGAAGGCGGTAGGGAGCGGTGGGGTCTGTGGTGAATCAGTGTCTTTGCCTGGTCTAAAAGGCACGGTTCCAGGTGATTCTTGCTTTTTTGGGATGTGAGCCCGGTGTTACGAGATCTGGCATATTTGAAAAATTGGAAGAAATCTAAATTTGTATGTGAGCTGTACTTTGAAGTTTTGGTCCAATCTATAATTCAATGTCTGAGAGCAGGTATTAGGTATTCCGGGGAAAGAATTTAATCCAGGTTGGATCTAGGTTAGAAGTGAGTCTTAGCCTAAGACATAGAATGTGTTGTGCTGTTTGCCACAGGTCAGCTCTGGCACAAGGAAAATCTTTTCAGGTGTTCTCATTCTTATGTGGACCTTTCGCTGGGTCTCTGTTAAAAGTCACAGGACCATAATTTTCTGAATACAAAATCTAAGGCTTCCTGGTATACCCCGGAGATATGCATGCTCCTAGTAGATAGTTACGCTGAGTTATGAGGAACTTGGGCAGTTATTTAAATAATCTTGCTCTGGAGGTGGAGGGTTGATTTTCCGTTTCATGAAATTCTTGGACCATACATAGGTACTCTTAGCTCAACGTTCCATTTCTGAGTGTTACCCCTTAACTTCACCGGCATGCTTGACTGGGGTGGGCCTGTTTCATGAGGTGATTCTGGGGTGAAGGAAAGAGGTAACAATTTGACTTAACTCCAGACAGTTGATTTGGCTATAGTTGAAACAAAATTATAACTTTGTCAGACTGAGGCACTGCTCTCTCTCTTGGCTCTTATTTAAAGTTTCTAACCTATACATTTGAGGCCTCTATTTTTACTTCTGCAGTGTAAGCGTGCGTATATGTATGTGTGTGTGCGTGCATGTGCGTTTGAGGTTGAAGGAGCAGACATGCCCACATTAGAACCCTCCCCCCACACGCATGCTCACACACATAAGTACAGCCATGCAGCCGCCTCGCGCACGTTCCTTATGCTCCCTAGCTCTCACGTTTTCTATCCATATTTAATCTGATCTATAATGGTGTTGGCAGATAGCTGAATGCTTCTTAAATGCCATAACTCTGCTTGTAAGCCAAATGAAGATAGAAGCTGGATTTATCAGAGGTGCGCTGCTTCCTCTGCTGACACATATTCACTGAAAATCTGGGGAATTTTTCCTCTAAGCGTAGGACTTACTTTTTGGAATTTGACTGTATTTTCAGGCCTGCTTCCAGGAAAAAAATTCCATCACACAGAGATAGCCACTGTCAGTTCCCTAGTGTGTATACTTCCAGACCTTGTGGGTTTTTCTTTTTCTTTTTTAGCATGGTGAGTGTATTTTATTTTTTTTCATTTAATAGATTGTGAATACCTTTCTAAGGCCCCAAATATTTATCTGCAATATTTTTTAGTGGCCGAATAGTATTTCATTGTGTGGATGTACTGTTATTTATTTAATCCCTCTCTCCTGGTCATTGATAACACGTCATGGTATTTGTGTATAACTATAAGGTGTTTCTGACCCCTCTTCTGTTCATCTCTGTCACTACCCCGGGTTGGCTACTTTCTCTGAAAATGTCCCTCTGCCTCCTCCTTCTTCCCGACAGAACTAACCCTTTACCTTGAGAACCATGCAGTAGGACTCTTGAAGAAAGGTGGCAGCTGGCATTACCTGCCTGCCCTGTCGCACCTTTCCACCCTCATCCCAAAGGTTTGTGTGGAGGAAGGTGGTAAGCAGGTACACAGCTGCAGAGTAGCCTTTGTTCTGTGCCCTGGGCCGCTGATAGGAAAGTTCCTTGCATTTTCACATGTGTCCCAAAGACCTGCAAGGGGGCAGGGTACACAATAAATAGTGTCTGACTCAAGCGTCAGCAGCATGCACGCCTGGACTGAGCTCCAAGCTTGCATGTCCATGTCATGCCTGCTGGCCGACAGACCCCAGAGGCCAGGGCTTCGCAGGGATGTGAGCAGGTGGATGCATCCCTTGGCCTCTCGTTGTTCACAGGGAGGGAGAGTGTGGAGCTTCAGGAAAGACTAGGATTCCAGCTGTGAGCCTGCACAGCTGTGGTGAGCTCCCATGTGATGGGGAGCGGGTGGACGCATGTTTCTGTGAGTTACAAAACGAAACGCTAGGATACCTTAATACTTGGGAGGAAGAGCTGACTCAACTTTCTGGAAAACGATTTGAATACTTCCCGTTACATCAAGTCCAGAGATGTGCATCTCTGGCTTTAGCGACCTTACTCAGCAGCTTGCTTGATCAGCTGCGGGGTGTCTGTGCTCCTGTCTGTCCCCCGATCTGTACTGCTGACAGAGTGTGTTGGAGGGGCTGGGTTAAGACCTGAGGACTTTAGGTTTTAAAAACTGCATCTGGTCACTGACTCCCGAGGCCCAGTGGAGGGGCTAGGCTGCCCCATGGCACCCACAGTCAGCGGCTCCGTTCCAGCTCAGAACTCCTTACCGAGGCCTCCTCTCCGAGCCCAGCAGAGCCTGGCCCCGGCCTCCTGGCTCTGTCCCTCAGGCCGGTCACCTGTTTATTGGGCCAGTCTCTGTTTCCCTTCAGCTTTGGAATTCATAATTTTTCCCCCAAGAGAAACCTTGGCAGAAAGCTTTGTCCCATGAGAAAAAAAGCCTTATCATGAAAGTGAAGAACCCAGTTACCAGCTTAGCCTCTGGCTTGTCCTTGGTGTTGTCCTTGTATGGTACCTGAGAGCCAGCAGGCAGGTGCTGCTGGGGAGACTCACCTGTGGTCGGTGTGGCCTCCTCCAGATGCTTCTCCGAGCAGCCTGCCAGAGCACAGTTGAGCTGGCTTGGCCTGTAGGTTGCCAGCTGCTTTTTGCCCGATAACTTTGTTTGCTTATCTCTGTTTTTGCGCTTGTTGCTGGCTCCGTGGAGCTTTGGGTGTGTTTGTGCAGTACTTGGAGATGATTTGTAGGTTGCCCCTGATTTGTAAAATATGGGTGAAGTAAGCAGGGCAGGGTGTGGTGTGAGAAATATTGTAATCGGCTGGTTCTCCCCCCACCCGCCCCTCGGCCCCCCACCCACCCCCAGTTCTTTAGAATTTCTTTCTGTTTCTCACCCTAGAGGGCCCTGGGGTAGCAGCTTTCAGGCTCTCGTAAGGCTGGGAGCAGCCCTCAGGCTCAGTAGCTCTACGTCTTGGGGGTGCTGCCCCCGCCGAACTGACCAGAACATCGACCCACCAGCACTGTGGAAAAGCTTGACATTTTAGTCCCTGTTCTTTGTTGGCTAAGATCACTGGAAATGTATCAATAAGTGAGACTCAAGTATGTCCCGGGAGCTCAGCTCCATGATGGGTCGTCTGTGACTGACGGCTGGCCTGCCCCTGCTGTGTCACATGGGTTGGCTGGTGTTGGTTAAGGTGCGCTGCTAACTTTTCCTCCTTGTAGTGTCGCGGACTCGTCGAGTCCAGGGGGTAGAAAGGAGGAGAAGAGGGCAGGCTTTTCACCTGGCTCTCATTGGGAGGTTGCAGTCTCTTGACAAAGCCATCATTGTTTTGAATAAAGCACCAGTTGGTTTGGTTCGTGTCGCTCCAGTGCCCTGACACTGGCTGCTTCTCTTCCACCTCAGCCGCGTTCCTGGGGCGAGGCTGGGGAGGACTGCCCGCTCCAGAAGGGGAGCCCGCTTTCCCCTGCCCTCTGTGCTCAGCCGCATCCGAGGCCGACCGGTTAACCATTCCAGAATAGACAGCTGTCTCCTGCTCAGTGGGCATCCCAGGCCACTCCCAGCCCCCAGCTGGGCGGCAGCCATCGTGGCCTCTTGGCACGGAGCCTCTGGGAATCAGGCTGCTTGCTTGTGCCCTCAGCCTCACTTGGCACTCGCCTGCCCCGTACAGGAGACCACCTGCTCTGGCCAGGTTCCCCACCTGCTGTCACGGCTGACCTTCCCGCCAACCTTTTGGCCTGGCGTCTGCCCCTGTCATGTGTGTGATGCTTAAGGCTACAGAGTTAATGTGTAGAGTGAATAATTCCTCTAGCTGGACTCCCAGGTGCAGTCTGAAGACTGGGAGCCGAAATTCGGTGTTTGGGTTCTTTCTGGTGCTGACTAGGTCGCTTTGTCTCTCCTCTGCCCTCGTCCAGTTTCATATTTGTGTGGTCAGATCAGTCATCTCAGCTGTCCTTGTGGAAATCCCAGCCTCACGGTGAGGGCTGAGGGCGGCAGGAGCTCACATAGGGGTGGAGGTAGCTCTCACAGTAGAGTGGAGATTCAGACTCCATTTCCTCCAGAGTCGGGAGCTCATCGATGGCTCTCCAGATACAGAGTGGTTGCAAAGTGGCATTTGCAGAACGTAGGAGAAATGCAGAGTGTGGTAAAAAAAAAATATTTTTTAAATACTCTGGCCCTAGACAGCCAAGTTAAAGTGCTTTTTCTCAAAGATGGAGCTCCAAAGGCAGGAGGAGATCGTACACAGTAGACAGAGCTGGTTGGGAGGGTGGCAGGATGAGATGACCTCATCTACAGGGTTCCTACTCGGACATAGTCTTGGGAACCACTCACGTGGTACAACTGGAAGAGCCCAGAGGAATCTATCAGTACATCTAAATCACTTCTTTAGTTCAGTCTTTTGACTTTTGTGCCATTGAAGCTCGGTAGCTATTAACATATGTTTGCAAAAATATCCTGTTTGTCCTTATCTTAAGGATAGAGATGCTTTCGCTATAAGCCAGTTCTCCAGATCACATCGTTTATTTCATTAGTCATCTCTTTTATAAACTTAGATATTTTTAATGGAAAGTAGAACTCTCTTAAATGCATGATCTTCACTCCTTCTTGAACATATTGACTGTAATAACTTTTAATTACTTAGAAACCTATATCTGAGTATTATTTATTGTATTTTTATAATAACCTCTTGATTTTCTTGCTCCTCTACCCAGTGATCTCGGGCTCTCTTGTGGGTTTGGTTTTCAGATCTTTAATAACTGTCCCCTCCGGGCTGTTGGCTGCAACTGGCTCTGCAGTGTTTACCACTTACCCTCCCTTTTTGTCTGGTGCCTCCCACTTTCTGTTGGTTTGCATAACTTGTTAAATTGAGTGTAAAATAAGAGTAATTAACTTAGTGAGGGTTTAGAGCCTCTGAATCAAGTGCACAGACCTTTATTATCTATCTTGAATTTTTTCACTTTCTTCTGTATAACTAAATTAAGCTCCAGATAGCTATGAGATAATGCTATAGTATAAACTTGTCTTACAGAATAATCTTAAGCCATTATTTATCCATTAAGTCACTGAAATTTGTTGACCATATTAACTCGTATGTATGATAGAAATTATCTTCAAATCATGGTAAAGGGCAAAGATATTAAACTCAAGAAAATTAGTGTATTTTTATTTCTGAAATGTGGCAAATAAAAATAGCTCCAGATGAACCTGATAAATTGTGTCCCCTGGGTAATCATCGAATATTACTTTCTATTAATTATGAGATAGAAGTTCACTTTTGCCCTTTTTCAGAGTAGAGATAGTTTTGCGGAGGTCCCTCCCCAACCCTCCTCCTCATATAGAAATGCTACTCATATCAAATGGAGAAATCAAAGTTTCAGAAAGATAGAAACAAAGGAACAGAATCCTCTGGAACACACTTCTTGGAGTTATATGCCCTGTTATTTTGTTTCTGTGTCCTGTTCACTTTTTTCTGTACCTATGTAGGTAAAAATAGACCTACACGATCATTTTCCCTTGTCTTCTGAAGAGCAAAAGTTTTGAAGTTCAGTGTATTGCTTTTTCATAGTCATGATTTTTGTGTCCTATTTAAGAACTCTTTATCAAACCCAAAGTCTCTAAGATTTTTTGTAAGGAAGTTTTGTAGTTTTAGCAGTTATATTTAGGACTCTGATCCATTTGGGGTTAATCTTTGTATATGGTGTGAGGTAAGGATTGAGATTCAGTTTACTTAGTGAATCTTTTTAATCTGCGAATGTTCCTTTTTACAGCTCTTCTCATTCCACTTGTTTAATTATTTTCTCGAGATAAATTCTTAAATGTAAAGCTGTAATATCAAAATGTGTTCACACAGAAATCTTTGATATATGTTGCCAGACTGGTTTTCAAAAGTTGTACTAATTAGAAAAGACAACCCCTAGAACGGGAGAAAATATCTGCAAATTATATATCTAATAAGGGATGTGTATCTAGAATATGTAAAAAACTATACAACTGAAAAATAAAAAGATAAACAACCCAATTAAAAAACTGGCAAAGGACTTGAACAGACATTTCTCCAAAGGTGCACAGATGACCAATAAATGCATGAAAAGATGTTCATCATTTATCATTAGAGAAATGAAAATCAAAACCACTGAGATACTAATTCGCACCAGCTAGCATGTGATACGGATTGGCAACTGCCATGGGAATGTAAAACGGTGTAGTGTGTGTGGAAAAGTCTGGCAGTTCCTTAAAAAGTTAAACATAGAGGTACCATTTGTCCTAGCAATCACACACTAGGTAGATGCCCAAGAGAAAGGAAAGCCACACAGAAACTCGTGCACGAATGTTCACAGCAGCATTATCCACAATAGCTGAAAGGTGGAAATAATCCAAAGTGCCCATCAACTAATGAATAGATAAAGAAAATGTGACTTATCCATACAATGAACTGTTATTCGGCCATAAAAAGGAATAGAATACTTGGCTACGACGTGAATGAACACTAAAGATATGAAGTAGAAGGAGCCAGTCACCAAAAAACCACGTATCATATGATTCTAATTATACGAAATGTCCAGAACGGGCACACATACAGAGAAAGTGGACTAGTAGTTGTTTAGGACTGGGAGGTGATGACTAAGGGGTATGACATGTCTTTTTGAGATATGAAATGTTGTAACATTGATTGTGGTGATAATTGCACAACTCTGTGAATCTACGCTAAAAACCAGGGAACTGTACATTTTAAATGGGTGAGTTGTATGGTACGTAAATGATATCTCAATAATGCTGTTACCAAAAAAAAAAAATCTCCCAATTCATAGTCCCCCTAGCACTGCATAAGAGAGCCCATTCCCCCACATCCTTCCCAACTCTGGGTGTCATTACTGTAATTTTAAAATTTAAATCAGCTCTATTGAGATTTAACATGTAAACAATAAAATTCACCTTTTAAAATGTACAGTTCTATAGTTTTGACAAATGTATGCACATGTGTAACCACTACAGCCAAGATAAAGAACATTTTCATCACCCCAGAAGGTTCCCGGGTACCCTTCCCAGGCATCCTTCCCCATCTGTGTTCTCTCACCGTAGATTACATTTGTCTTGCCTTCTGTTTTGTATAAATGGAATCATGCAGTATGTACTCTTTTTGCCTGGCTTCTTTCGCTCAGCATGGCTTTAAGATTCATCTGTGTTGCCACATGTGTCAGTAGTTAATATTCCATTGCATGGATATACCAGTTTGTGTATCCATTCACCTATTGATAGACATTTGGCTTGTCTCCGTTTTATTGTTCAAAGCTGAATGTTCACGTACAAGTGTTGGTATGTACATACGTTTTCATTTCTCTTGGGGAAATGCTGGGTCATATGTAAGTGCATGTTTAACTTCATGAAAAAGTGCCAAACTGTTTTCCAAAATGTGTGCTGTTATTACTGTGCTTTTAAATATCTTTGTTAATCTGATAGGCAAAAAAACCCGGCATCTCTGGCGTTGTAATTTACATGTCTTTGATCTCTAGTGGGTTTATTATTCCCTGAATTTGACCATTTATTTTATATTTGTGAATTTCCTTTTGGTTTTTCTGTTTTGCTCTTTTTGAAGCTGGGATGTGGGTGCTTCTTTTTCCAATACTTTTTCAACTTTTTGTGATAAAAAAAAATCTTAGAAAAAAATTGGAAAATGGTACTGCCATCACCATTTTAGCCACCACCTACAGCTACATTTGTTAACTTTTTGTCGTACTTGCTTTATGTATCTGTCTGACTTTCAGGTGGTTCAGGAAAGAAGTCAGAGACAGCATAACATTTATTCCTAAGGGTAAAGATACTCACTTTTATAACCATTGTCATTTTCGTGCCAAAGGAAATATTAATTCATATAATATAAATCTGTATTAAAATACTCCAGTTGTCCTCAAAACGTCTTTTGTAGCTAGTTTTTATGAATCAGGGCTCAGTTGAGGCTTATACTTTGTATTTGGTTTTCATCTCTTTAGCCTATTTTAATCTGGGATAATCCTTCTACCTTTTCCTCCTTGACATTGACTTTTTGAAGCAACCGGTGCAGTTGTCTTGAAAAATGGCCCCCATTCTGTATGTGTTTTCTCGTCGTGGTATTTAACATGTTCCTCTGTCCCCTGTGTTTCCTGTAAACCACATGTTAGGCCTAAAAAGCTTCATTACATTTAGGATCAGCATGTTTTTTTTTTCTTTTGTGGTAAGTGCTTCAGATAGTCACATCAAAGGTCCACAGATGTCAGGTTGTTCCATTTTTAGTGACGCTAAATTTGATCATTTGGTTAAGGTAACTGCCAGATCTCTTCATTGTAAAGATGTTTTTCTCTCTGCAACTAGTAAATGACGTGCGAGCTTCACTGATTTTGTGGAACTCCTTAGACAGTGACGTGTTTTCACCATCTCCCTCCGTTCGGCACTTCTAATTCTGCTTATCGATTTTTTTATTTAGAAGAGATTCACTTTTATATAGTCAAACCACCAAATAATACGAATAATGTTTTCCCCAAACTTCCCTTTCCTCAACCCCTTTTCTTCATTTCTCCCTGTCTTTCTCTCCCCTCTTTCTTGTTCTGCTTTCCTTCAAAAACTGGTGTGACGTGACAAGGCAGCTCTTCTTTTCCATCATCTTTTTGGACTACGGAGTCAGAACGACGCTGAACCTAAATGTGAGGCGTGGATGAACTGGCGTTCCCCTCGCTGTCTCTTTTCCCCGGGACTTGGCACACTGCACCACAGACCCCGTCCCCCTGGCAAGGGGGAGGCGGCCGCGAGGTCGAGACTTTGATCCCTAAGGGCCAAACAGTCAGTGTTCTTGTCTTAACTTCTCTTATCAAAGCTCAGGATGAAGGAGGGAGGATTTAAACTCCTTGGCCTTCCCCTTCTTCATCGTTCCAACGGCCTTAAAACTAGTGCCTTAGCGTTCTAGGGCACCCATTTCTCATTTGGTACCCGTCATTATTCTTTCTTATGAAGTTGTAGAGTTATGGACTTGGAGCTCGAAGAGGCGCAGTGGTCAGCTGCATTGCCAAACGTGGCTCCCCGGGCCTGCCCGCCTTCCCCTGCAGCGCCGGCAGTGTTCAGGGCCTCGCCTGCGCCCCAGCATCCCCCCTTGCTCCCTCTCCCGCCCCTGTGGGTTTTCCACTCTCTAGCCTAAGTGTGCTTGATAACGGACGTTACGGACAGGCGCACCCAAGACCTGGCGATCAGTCGCCCAGCGGCAGCTTTGGGAAGTGAGGGGGCTGGGAGTGCAGGTGATGGGAGACCGTGAAACCCCCCAATTTCAATTCCCCTTGAAGAGCCATTAGGCTTTTCTACTATGTAGATACTCGTCCGTCGGGTAGAGTGAAATGTGCCAATAAAGGCGCTTGTGTCTGTGCCTCAGATAGTGGTGGGCTTCGGTTGCATCGTCACTGAAGAGTCTCTGAGCTCTAAATGGTAGTCCTCTCCTGCTCGCAAGGGCCTTTGCTCATCACGCAGCCCCAGCAGTCACTGGGAGGCTGGGCTACTGTGGCCTAGAGGCCCGCAGTTGGCGCTTCGTCACAGCGCAGAGAGCCAGAGCACTTCCCAACGCCCTGGGGAATGTCAGCTGAATGCGAAAATCCATCTCACTGAGAACTTCCTGTGTTCTTGTGTCTGGAACACAGGAAGTTCTCAGTGAAATGGATTTTCGCATTCATTTCATTCTTACCACAGCTCTGAGAAATAGGTTCCCCCACCCCCCAAAGAAATGAAGTTCAGAAAGGCCAGATGCCCAGGACCGCGTGTTAGGCAGGTGGGGACACCATCATCTTGCCCGTCTCCTGTGGCCTGCGGCAGGTAACAGGGTGATTATGAAAGTGTCCTCCCTTGAGAAAAGCTGCTCGCGTACCTCAGAGTCAGCCCTAACGGGACAGCACACTGTGTCTCCACCGTGAAGGTGGCCTGGCCCGAGATTCTGCAGGTACCCGAATTCCTACGACATCAGGACCAGCACAGGGACAGGATCAGATTTCTGCAGTAAAATCTGGGATTCGACTTGAGAGCAGTCAGGTGTTCGCCGTCCTCCTCACGCCAGGAGCGGGGAGCCCTCGCAACCACATGAAGACTCTGAAACTTTGCAGTTAAAAAATCAGTTCAGACAGTGGGCTTCAAGCTTCATTCAGAAGTACCTCTTTCCCTCCTCGCCTCCTCGCCCCCAAAATGCACACCGATCCCCAAAGACCTGTGGGATGAGAAAGCACGAAATCTTGCCGTTTGGTTCCATCTTTCATTATTTGCCACCGGCTGCTGCCCGGCCCGTTTGTTGTGAACGCGGAAGGGGAAAAGTCAGCACGTCGGGGACTTCGGTCTTGAGAAAATAAATATTTATCACTTTCTTGGCTTTTTTCCTGCTCCGCAGCTTGTTAAACTATTTGTGCCTTAGATATTGTCATTGTATTTTTGTCTGGTTTCCCAGGAGTCCTTGACGTAAGGGTGATGAATGAGATCTAAGTTACCTGACCTGATTTTTATAACACTGAGGTACCTGAAGGTGCGTTTACCCTCTCATGGAGCTTTAGAAAACATACTTGCCTTTGTAAGCATTTGCAACAGCAGTTAGGTTGGGAAATACTTACGCATCAAGATTAATAATACATAAAAGCCTGAGGTTAAAATTAGGATTTGGTAATAAACTGAAACTTCATCTTCCACTGCTGTTTTTAAGTGTGATTTTATGAATAACAAATTGTTGCTTTTGACAGAAAGGACATAGTGAAAATTTGTATATCACAAAGAGAAAGAGGTAGGTATTTTGAGTCAGATAAAGTAATATGTTCCTATGTCTCGGGAGACAGTGTCCTCAGAGGGGGTTCGTCTCAATCGGATCTGCGTAGAGACTGTGTTTCTGAAACAGCGTCCCGTCTGACCAAGACCATTCGCTTGCCTTTGATTTAGTGGGTCGGTCTCCAGCTCTCCTGCCCGTCCCAAACTCCTCTGCCACTTGGAAGGTTAACAAGCGTGCCTGGGAGGAGGATGAAACGAGGGAGAGATTTAGGGCGACAGCTGATTCTCAGTAGCAGATGGAAGGGAAATCATCTTTAGCACGCAAAGGTAAAACAGATTTGATTTTGGCATTTTTATTATGTGAGGAGGGCTGTACTCGGTTTTTTATTGGTTTGTATGCTTTTTTCAATCTCCTTCCTCAGAGATAAGCCAGGAGTCCGTGGTGATGGCGGGAGAGTTACAGATCTTTCTACTCTTTCTTTTGCTTAATGGCAGGTGGTGTTACCTCAACACACCGCTATTTTGGGTACCTCTCTCATTTGTGTTCTTTAGGGCCAGTGTCTCCCTTTTTGGGGACGAGTACAGTACTAGACCCTTAGAACTGGAAAGGAAGTTGGGATAAGCTAATTCAGGTCTCTCATCTAAAAAAACGGAAACTGGGGGCCAGGGAGAGGAAGTCACTGTCAAACAGAGATGGTACCCACGGAAGGTCTCACTGCTGTTTCACAGCAGCACTGGGACTGTGGTGCTGGATCCCGGCTCCTGGTCTAGTCTTGTTCAGTTCGTAATATATTATACGATTCCTTTTCGTCCATACTGTTCCTTCGTGTGCCCTAAAGTGAAGCAAACCTGGAAAAAGTGCTCATCAGTTTACGAAGATGTGTCATCTGACTTTAAACAGTGGCGGGGAGAAGGGGGGTGGAATGGGGGAACAGAAACCAGGACCAGATGGATGAGAACACGTCCATGGGCTTGTCTGGAGTTTGGCGAGGAGAACCTAAGCGTGGTTTCACAGAGGCCCCGCGGGAGGACCGGGCTCAGCGCAGAGCCCCGAGGCACGCAGCGCGTGAGGTGGGGCAAGGCCCACCAGCGGGGGCCGTTCTCGTGGAGAGTGGGGGTCCGTGGGCAGCAGGGACAGCGGAGTTTCGTTCTGGAGTTCACTCTACACATGTTGGGGACACTGTGCTGGGCATGGGCGGGTTTTGCTAAGTAGAGCAGGCGTGGTCACTGCCCCATGGGAAACGCAGTCCAGTTGTGGAGACACAGACAGCGGACACGTAAATGGGTGATGGTGGGTCGTAGTAGTGCAGGGTGTGGTGAGGGGCATAGTAACAAATCTACCCAGGAGGGCCCTTGCTGGATGCTACTATTTGGAAGATGGAATCAGTCGGGTAAATGAGGTTCTTGTTAGAACCAATGTGTGCAGCTCCAGGGGACTCGACCTTGGGGAATATTTAGGGATTCTATTCAGGGGACCTCTGAGGGCATTCCAGCCGGGGAGCAGTGTGAACAGCATGCAATGTCAGGGGCTCTCCGGCTTGCTGAGTGGGAAGGAGGCAAGAGGGGAGGAGCCCAGAGAGAAATCGGGACAGCTAGTGTACAGGCCTGGAGGACACGCATGGAAGGGAGCAGAAGCGGGGAGGGGAGCACGAAGAGCCGAGGACCAGCCCCGAAGACACCAGAGTTAGAGGCTGCAGGACGGTGGGGGAAAAGCTGGTTGAGGAGAGACCCAGCAGGAGCAGCCGGAGTGGCCAGACGGCCTGGCCAGACGGCCGGGAGCGAGACCAGAAGGCCAGGAGGGGGCTGAGGCATGGGGACCAGGGAGAGGCGTCAGATGTTGCAGGGACCTCTGTTGGGATGAGATCTGAAAGTGACTTTTGGATTTGACAGTGCGGCTGTTATCAGTGAGTGTCCTGGGCAAGAGCAGTTTGGTCGGCTTGCTGAGGCAGAAGCCGGGATCCATCCGTGTCAGCGCTCCCCACCCCTCACTCCTGTCTGCTCACACGTCACCTTCGCAGATCACCCTATATAAATAGCACCTCCCAGTGCCCTCTCCACCCGGCTTTTGCTCCATACCGCTGAGTACTCGTGATAGCACATATGTGGTTGTTTACCTGTCTTTCCCTGCAGAGTATAAGCTCCATGAGGCTAGAGACTTGGTTTTGTTTGCTGCTCTATTTTTAGCATCAAGAACAGTGCTTAATAAAAGAATTGAGTGGCCAAATCAGGATAGTGTATGAAGAAAGTGGTATTTCAGCCAGATTAATCTGGCCACAATGTTCATGCTGCATGTGGCCCACATCCAACCTTATCGTCAACCCATTCCCTTTGTTAAGCACCATTTTACATAGGGCATTGTCATAAGTGCTGCACAGAATTCACTACTAGCTCCAGCTCCTGGCCCCAGAAAGGTTAGAATTTGATAGATGCACCCATACTGACTTTAGATAACTTACCATATTGTCACTGTGATCCTAGTTATCGTCAAAGTCAAGGTTGGAGTTTCAGACTCAGTAGCGAACAGATTCCATGGGTTTTCCTTAATAGTCAAAGTTGACTTTTAGAACAGGAGCCAATGCTTTTAAAGCCTATTTATAGGTCTTGGCTACCTGGAGAGTGTTAACCTTATCCTTTGAAATGCATCAGACAGCTTCAGATTTCTCTGCCTTTTAAGTAGGTTATGTAGCTGGCAGTGCCTTGAAAATGACTAATAATGGCGGTAATAACAAACTTATTTCTTGCCAATCTTCATAGGAACTCAGAAACATTTGCAAACATGCTCTATTTCCATTACATCTCTGGTAGCTGGTTTCTGTCGTCCCTGCTCCACATATGTATTCTGGCCTGTGACCTTTGTTAGTTTATTTCCTCTTTAAACCAGGTGTTTGCACTGGGGTGGATTTTTTATTCTTTACATAAAAAATCTTAACCTTAGTGAATATTTGAACCTACTAATTACCTTTTCCCGTCAGTGAATGAAAGTGCTAGGGAAAGGCTGTATTCTTTGCGGGTTGTTTGTTCCTGGCACTAAATATGGTAGGTAGAAACCTCTCGCTTGTATCTGTGGCTTAGCTGCTTGGACCAGGTGAGGGTGGTGGTTAGGATATCAGCTGGGTGGGGCTGCGCTGAGTATAATAAAATGTGGCTAGTGCTTGTGTTTGGGCGTGTAACTATGTGATTTTGTTGGTCTTGCTGGTTTCTTTTTCTATATTTTCTTTTTACGTTATTTTTAAATGTAAATAAAAGTATTATTAGAAATGCGAAGGACACATATGAAGAAACTAATAGAATACTAGATAGCTTCAGAGTTCTCTAAGTAAGGTAAGTAGCTTCAATAATTGGAAAAACACACTCTGGCCTAGGATGGGCATGACCCAGTTGGTCTGGGCCGTGCTGCCCACATTATTTATAAGTGCAGCCCGAATCAAAATATGAAAATAGTTTACTCTTGAGATTTGACAACACAATTGTCAAGTTCACATGGAA
The DNA here is from genome assembly GCF_902729225.1 of Pteropus medius. Taxonomy (NCBI): domain Eukaryota; kingdom Metazoa; phylum Chordata; class Mammalia; order Chiroptera; family Pteropodidae; genus Pteropus; species Pteropus medius. The sequence goes on along the minus strand of NW_024348242.1, from coordinate 4,796,762 downwards.
GATTAAATAGGCAAGAATTCTCAAATCTGTTTTAAAAAATGATGGGACTGATCTTACCTAGATAATAAAGTATATCACAATTTATAATTATTAAGTCAGTGTAACACTAGCACAGGTTTGGACATGAATCAGTGCTACATGAGGCCCTAGAACAGACCCTATTGTAATATATGTTCATGGAAGTGTCAAAAATTAGTGGGAGAAGATGAGCCAATCAGCTAGCTGGTTAGAATTTATTTTGGTGAGCTGTGTGAAGAACTAAATTGATTTTCCCCCTAGATAAATCAGAATTAAATGTAAAAAGGGAAACCATTAAAAACATATACACAAAACACCGAAATAAGTAGGGTTTTCAGAAGTGGTGCCAATTATATATATGGGAACGTGGTGTATGATGAAGACTGAATTTTAGTCTGTCAGGAAAGGTGGGTTATTTAGTAAGTAGATAGGAACCATCGGGTAAAGTGGGATCCCAGTATCATTCATTACACCAGATGGAGTCAAGAGTCAAATGTAGAAAGTGAAGCTATGAAAATATGGAAGATCTATGTAAAAGTGAGGCAGTAAATAAACTAGAAGAAAATGTAGACGAGTGTTTTCACAATCTTGGCATGGAAAAAGACTTTTTAAGTAAGACACAAAAAGAAGTAAAAGAAAGGACTTTAAAATTTTGACTATGTGAATGAAAAAATTCTACTAAAAATAACAACAAAAAACCTACCATATATTGAAGAGTTAAGTAGAGCAAAAACCAAACCATAACAAACCATAAGTAGCCAAGGAAAAGATAAATAGTCAAGACAGGCATATCAACTCTGTCATGTGTGCTGCAGACATTCCCACCAAATTAAGAGTTCTCAAACAGTAGAAAACAAGCAGAAGATATGCAGACAGTTAACAACAACAAAAATCCAATGGCTAATACACATGAAAAGATACTAATAAGTGGGAACCAAAAAGTCAGTGAACTAAATTTTTGCTTGTCGGGTTAGCAAACATCATTAATACCTAATACGAGTAGTGGTTTGGGGAAATAGGCAGTATTCACTGTTACTTAGTGTGAACTTTGAAAAATTCTTTGGCTATAACAAACTTATAAATGTACGCATACCCTCTGATTTAGCTTTCCAATTGCTAAGAATTTATCTCACAGAAGTGGTTGTGTAATTGCACAAAAATGTAAGCAGGATGTTCACCGTAGCATTGTTTATAATAATGAAAAATAGAAACAGCTTGTGTCCATTAATATGAACAAGTGTTTATGGAGAAATAGTTAAGTAGATTGGATAAATATATACAGTAGAATATTTTATAGCTAATAAAATATAAAACTATGTTTATTGGCATAAGATGTCTGTGACCTGAAAGTGCAAACTGGGTTAAACAAAATTATAATCCCACATATTTAAATATTGTTTATTCACATATTTATATGAATATATATGATTAGATAAATATATATTGCAAGGACTTGGGGGCCAACTACAAGGTTAGAATAGGCTACGAGGCCGCCCTCACTTGTAACACCTATTGCAAGTTGGGGGGCGCCTCAAAACCATCCTCAGCATCAGTAGTTGTCTGACAGGACTCAAGACTCACTGAAAGCTGGTACATGAGTCACAGTGACAGCTTATTACGGGGAAGATTCAAACTGAATCAGATGCATGGGGCAGAGTCCAAGAGGGGACCGTGGCAGTGCTCTGGTTGTCCTTCCTGGATGGCATTACCTCCTTCCGGCCACGATGTGTGACACTGTGCACAGGGTATTGCCGACCAGGGAGCTCATCTGAGTGTGTGGCACCAGGGCTTTTACGGCTGGAACACAGCTGCCCTGTGTGGCTGCCCTGTGGCTGGCTTTTAGTCTCCTGGAGACCCTCTGGAGATCGGACCTGATACCTTGTGGCCCAAAGCCTTCAAGCCCCCATGGCAAATCACATCACAAGGCTGTCCTGTGGTCCAAACCCCCAAGCGAACAAAGACACAGGACATTCCACGGGCCTGGAGGTCACCTCCCAGGAGCTGAGGGCAAAGGCCAGACTTCTCTTTGGTTAAGGTTATTTCTTCCCTACCCAATATTATCATCAAAATTTAATGTCGGTTATTTCTAGGTGGTGGAATTGCAGTGACTTTGCTTTTGTTCTTTGTACTATTCTGTATTGTTTGACTTTTCTTTCAGTGTGGGTATGTGATCTATTTAAAAATCGATAAGACAAAAAGCTATAAAAGAGTTTAGAATGAAAAGTATATCTCTGGATGGGGTGGTTGGGCAGGCAGGGAAGCAATAAAAGAAATCATAAAGAAAGACCAGTTGATAGGACTACACAAATATATAACCTACTTATTCAAAGACGTTCTATAATAAAAAGAAGTTAAACTCAAAAACTTAGGGGAAACATTTGCATAAACATCACTTAATAGCCTTAGTATTTCAGAATTACCCACTAAAATAGCAAGAAAAAAACGACTAACATTTCAACGGATGGTGAAAATGGAATAAGCTCTGTAGTCTTGTTAGCAGTAGTGCCCCAAAGCCCATTTCCTGGTTCTGAGGTTGCGCGGCAGCCACAGGAGATGCCCCACAGGGAAGCCGGGAAGGGTAACAGGGCTCTGCACTGCTTTTTGCGACTTCCTGTAAATCAAAATATTTTGAAAAAGATAAAGGGCAGAGTTTATAAAGGAGACACATGGCTAATACACACATTTTTTTAAGCGTTAAAATTTATTAACAAATTATTAAAATGTCTTAGCAAATATTAATAAATGGAAGTGACGCACCACCCATTCCTCTTATAAGTCTTGTCCTGTCCCCAGTCCTGAGGAGTCAGGAGTACCTTAGGCTCTGGAGTCAAAGTTACTCATAAACAAATGTGTGACTGTGACTTTAATGGTGCCCAGCCCAGCGCCCCTGCTCCTGCCTGAAAGTCCAGTTATGGCTAGAACCTGACAGGAAACTCCAGGCTTCAAAACTCAGGAATGTGCCCGAGAATCAACTGAAACTCAGGAACATGCCCCGGCTTTAATTGGCACTCGCTCTGCCACGCCTGGTCCTTTCACACCTACTTATAATCCTCCGGCTCCCTTGTCAGGTGGACTCTGTCATCATTTCACCAAAGGTGGGGCTTGGACAGCTTGTGTCACTTGCCCAGAAATGGAAACCACTGTATTTCCTCCTTTGCTTGGAAACAGTATAAGCATGGCAGTGTCCGTCCCCAGGTGGAAGGCCAGAGCACAGGAGGGAATGCTCCCGGCAAGGACACAGGTCACCAGCGTCCGCAGCAGGGTGAAGGGGAAGTGACCACTGCAGCTAGTCCAGTTTTGCCCGGCTGCAGCTCTGTCGGTTGCTCTGATTTTTGATGGTCATGAAAACAGTTACACCCTGCTTTTCACGTAAAACAGACAAATACGAACCTGCTCACACACGTGGGCGGATGCACACCTAGACACACCAGCAAACCCACACAGGCAGGTGTGCTCTCTCACACCCACACACAAACACCATACACATCACACCCACATACACACCACACACACCACGTACACATCACACACACGCCACAGGCGCTCACTCACCTCGTCAGTAGGACAGGCCTGAGACGAGGACTTCAGGAGCCCGCGTTCCTGCCTTGCTGCCATCACCCCCAGAGCCTGCCTCTCCGACAGGACTCGTCTTTGAATAAAAAAAAGCCACCAAGTGACCCACGAGGAGGATGAACGCCTGGCCTGGCCATGGGAGCAGGGCCTGAAGACCTCCCAGGCCTCCTCTGGGAGGAAGGAGCCTCCGCTGGGCCGCGGCCCAAGGCAGGGCCCACGGCTCCAGGCGGTGCCCTCCTGCCCCCCTCTCCTGTGGCTGCGCCCCGTGTCTTGGCTCCACAATGAACCTTTGTCCGTCTGGAGCCTGTTAGTTTTGGCTCCTAACAGCCTGTGGAACCAGGCCCAGATCCTAGAGACCGCTCCTTTGAAGAAAAAGCATCAGAGTCCTGGATGAGACCAGCCTGAGTTATCCATCCACTCACTCATTAGAGAAACCACTTAGTAGCCATTATCCTCACGTTTGGATCCGGTGCACAAAATTGACTTGCACAAATTTTACATCTGTTCATGTGATTCATTGTCTTCTCCAATTAACTAGAAGCCCTATAAAAGGCTGGGACTATATCTGGTCTTTTTCCTTTGTTTATTAAAAAAAAAAAAAAAGAATAATACATGCGTATGTTACATTTAAATAACGTAAAACAGTCTACGACCGTGCCACCCTGAACAAGCCCAATCCCGTCTGATCTCGGAGGCTAAGCAGGGTCGGGCCTGGTTAGTACTTGGATGGGAGACCACCTAGGAAGACCAGGTGCTGTAGGCATAAAAAAATTTTAAAAAATAAAAGATTGTAAGCTGACAAGGTCCTTGAAATCTGTGAGGTCAAGCAAGGATTGCCTCACCTAAAAAAATAAAAAAGTAAAAAAATAACATAAAACAGTAAATGGTGAAAACTAAGCCTCCAACCGAATCCCTTAATTCAGCTCTCGGAAAGGAAGTCGCCGTTTCACTGTTACCTGTCTCTTGTGTACCTTTCCTGAGACCGACCAGCTGTCTTCCTGCCCCTCCCGTCCGCCCTGCCTGTGTGTCTGTGTGTGTATCTGCCTGTTAAAAGTACCGATGGTGGCCACACTGTATGTGTATGTGCACCTTGTTTTCCCACTTGACGCATCCTGCAGATCTTGGCTGTGTGTCGGCACGTGTAAGCGTGTGTTGTTGGGTTGCCCCGCATGCCCCCCTGTGCGGGTCTCCCACAAGTTTAAACGGTTCCCCTCTGATGAACATCTAGGTCATTTCCAGCCTTTTGCTGCCACAAACAGCCCTGCAGTTGGGTGCCTTCCGGTGTGTCTGAACCCGTGTGCAGGCCGGCCCGTGGGATCGACTCCCAGCATGGAGTTGTGAGTCACAGAGACGCGCGTAAAATGTTAGTGGGCCGCCATCCACCTGCCCTCCCACAAAATTCGCCATGGGTTTTGCCCACCGTTATGGCCCCGGAGCCAGCTTAGTGATTGGACCTGTCTCCCCTGCCGGAGTTCTGGCCTGACTGGGGATGCAGTGAGTCGCTTCGCAGCAGCACCGTGCACTGTAACCGCAAGGCGAAATGGCTCTGGTGTTTATCAGTGGATGAAAGAGTAAACGATGCGCCCTGCCCATCCAGCACAGTATGATGAGGCCCTAAAGAGGAATGAGGTACTGCCTCTTGCTCTGACACAGACGAACCCTGAAAATGTTGTGCTAAGTGAAAGAAACCAGACACAAAAGCCACACGTTTTGTCATTCTGCTTATATGAAATGTCCAGAAGAAACAAATTCGTAAGTGACAGACAGTAAGTATACTCCTGGTTGCCAGGGCCTGGGGAAGCAGGTAATGGGATAGGGTTTCCTTTTGGGGTGATGAAAAAAGTTCTAAAACTAGGTAGCAGTGGTGGTCGCAAAGCATTGCGAATGTGCTTAATGCCACTGAATTGTACGTTTTAAAATGGTAAATTTTGTGTTATATGCATTTTACCACAATAAAAAAGAGTCAGCAGATTCCGGCTAAAATATTACCTTCAATGTTGATCAAGCTGAGGAAGTGGCTTATAACTGAACCCCAGACTGCCTTCCCAGGCTGTTCCAGCTAGCCCTGGACTAGGACAGGCCTCCCCATCCGCCAGCCTCTGTCGACATAAACATCAAGGAAAAGTGGAACATTTCAGCGAGCGAGGAGGAAGATGACGAGAACCCCAAAATGTTCCCTGTCTGTTTGGTTTCTAGCATATGGGGTTCGATCTCTCTCTGTATCTTTGCACCTGCTTCGTTGTGCATAATTGAAGCTGTATGCCTAATCCGACTTCTCCGAGAAGGTGCTCGTGTGCTCGCATCTCCCCACTTCGTCTTCAGTAACAAAGCAGGGGTGAGGTTGGTTTGTTTTTAAGCCCAGTGGTTAGCTCTCTCCGAACATTGCAAGGCACCAACGGTGGCTCTGTTCCCAGGAGCCCTCAGTGTCCCTTTATAGCCCTTCTGCTGTTGTCCTCCGCAGCCATCTCTGGATACATGACAGAGAAGTGGCCTTTGAATCTGGGCTTTAATGTGAGGAAACTGACTCTTATAGAAAATTTGGGGAAGACAGGTTTCCCCCTTAAGGAAATAAAGAGGTAGGGACTGTTTTCTGTTTTGTTTTTTTCCTGGAACCACCTGCCGGCTACATGTCAGGTTGCAGAAAGACCTTGCTGAGGAGGGAAAGAGGGTTGGTTTTGCCAAACTATGGGACCTGCCATACTCTGGTAGGTATCTGCTCCCCAGCCTGGTCTAGAAGCACCCCGCCTGTCCCCCACCCTCCAGGCTCCAGCCACACTGGGTGTTTCCCGCCACCTTGACCAGCGTGTCCTTGCTCACCTCAGGGCCGTCACAGGCCAGAAGGGACGTTGCCTCCCAGCCCTTGGTTCAGCTAAAGGTTCCTTATCCTCTAGGCCTTAGCTTGGATGTCATTTCCTCCAGAAAGCCACTCCTGACTGCTCAGACTGGCCACTTATGCTGACCGTGTGCTCCCATGGCCCTCTGCTCCTCTTTGCAACTCAGCACGTAGACAGGACTTGTGCCTCAGCGACCTGGATGCTCCACAAGGGCAGGGGGCCTCATCTGTCGCATCTGTCCCTGTCCTTAGTTCTTAGCACACGTGCTAAGCGTGAGCTCATCAAAGGAGTAAATGAGAGGCAGATGGTTCTTCAGTGGCGTGAAGTTCAGGTTGGACCTTTGCCTAGGTCTGTGTTTGGAATTGAGAGTGGTACCTGGGTGTCACCTTTTTCCTCCTATAGAGGAGGAAGAGCCTTGTTACAACACACACAAAAGAGAGGGCTTTTTCAAGTCAGGAGGTGTTAAAAATCGGGCCTTTTGGTAATAAATCTAGATGATGGAGGTGGTTATTAATATCTTACGTTTATATTTTGCTTCAGGGTTCACCATTCTGTGTGTCGTGTGTGCCCTCATTTAATCCTTATTAACACACTCTGGAGGCGGTGTTATTATTCTTGCCCAAGAAACAGGTGCCAGAAAAGTTGCGACCATAAAGCTCCCAGTCAGGACTCAGTTACGCAGCAGAGGCTCTGAAACGCCTGGCTGCCGGCTGTGGACCGGGGGGTGGAAGTACCTGGGTGAGAGAGACAGGAAGAAGAAGGCATGTGACTGGTTCGAAGCCCCTGACCGTCTGAGCCGAGATTGCTGCTGCGTGTCCCTTAGATTCTAAGACGATGCGCTCTGACATTTTCGCTGTGGGGATCACAGCCTCTGGCCAGTGTGCCGTGGTTCCCAGCCTGGCTCGGTGCTGGCTCAGGTCGGGGGAGCCATGAGGTTTTGTCAGGTACACAGCCAGGCCTTGTGCTTTGTAACCCAGCTTTTCAGGTTCAGGTAAGGTTATTGTTCAGGCGCTGTCATTGAAGACCTCAGCTGTTGTGACTGTTGGCACATCTCTGCTCGTCACGTGAGCTTTCTGAGTGGGTTCGGAGAAGGGGCAGGGCTGTGCCCTGTGGTCAGGAGGACCCGGACCAAAAATAGTGCCCTGCCTATCTTGAGCCATCTGAAAAAGGGAAACCCTCTGCCAGCTGCACAGATGTGGCTCCTGGCAGAGCCCTTAGAAAACTGAACTGTCTGAGAAGGCTGTGCCACCAGGGCGTGTTCTTTGCCTGCTGTTAGCTTGCTTCGCAAGGGCTCTTTAGCTCATTAACAAAGAATTATTACATAAACCCCTGCTTTGTGCCAAGTTCTGTGCTAGGTGCTTACGGCGGGTGACACGAAAGCTGCAGTCTAGTGGAGGACGGTGTGGGTATAGGCGCTGTTACGTGGGCTGTGGGCGAGTGCTGCCTTCGGGGTTTGAACAGTGCTCAGGGAACCGGAAGGAATTGGCAGCGTCCTTGGGAGCCCGGTGCCGGCTGGGAGGAGATGGCGTTTGAGCAGGTGGCCAGGGCACAGGGAGCTCCACGGGGAGTGAGGACTGCGTGTGCGGAGGCCTGGAGACAGGAGAGGCCCCCCGCCGGCAGGTTCTAAGGCCAGCGGGACATCTGGGTGCCGGGACGGTCAGAGCCTCAGGACTGGTGGCAGAGGGGATGGACTGAGACCAGGTAAAACGAACTTGGCTTTCACTCAGCGGTCGACAGATTTCTTTCTTCTTTTTTTCCCTCAGCTTCATTGAGGTATAAATGACATATAACATTATGTAAGTTTAAAGTGTACAATGTGATTCGATACTCACATCTATTGCAAAATCAACAGATTTTTTTTAAACTTGTAATTACGGAAAAGTTTAGACATGCAGAAGTAGACGGAGTAGGACAGTGAACCCTATGTCCCCTGATCCGCTCTGACAGTTAACCCGTGGCCAGACCCCTTCCCTCCATGCCCTGACACCATCGCCACCACCACGCCCACCCCAACCCCTCCTGCTCCACATCACTTTGAAGAAATCCTGTGGCTTGTGATGGGTTCATCCAGAATTTGGGGACCTGGAACGATTGGGTGTCACTTTTTGGCTTCGCTTCATTTTCAGAGGGACCCCTGAGTTTCCCCTCTTGCTCTTGCCTTTCAGTGGGAAGTTGGTGTCTCCGAAGTGGAAGAATTTCAAGGGCCTGAAGCTCCAGTGGAGGGACAAGATCCGGCTCAACAACGCCATCTGGCGGGCGTGGTACATGCAGTGTAAGTGCGGCGCGAGCCGGGGCCACCCGCGAGCCGGGGCAGGAGGCTGCGGGGACCCCGAAGCCTTGCGTGGGGGGTGGCCCCCCAGGTTCTTGCACCTGCAGTCCTTTGCACCTCGGACCCCAGCGCTTGCTCTCAGAACATGTGCCTCAAAGAGAAGCCTCTCTCGGGCAGCCACAGAGACAGGGAAACCAGGCCAGGTCCTAGTGATGAGCCAAACACTTCTTGGCCGTCAGACACAGGGAGCCAACCAAGTGGTCTGGGTGGTGAAGATGCCTGTGGTCTGCAGGAGACGCACGTGTTAGCTGCTTGCTCTCAACACGCCACGCCCACTATTATGATAGACCCTGGGGCTTAGTGCCGTAAAGACAGAGGGGTTCGTGCTTCTCAAGGGAATCGGGAAGGGTGTAGCAGAGAGGTGACATCTGAAGGCTCAGGGAACAGTTCCCATTTCAGCAAGTCTGAGAAGATGCCGACTCGGGCCACCTCGAGTTAGGCCGGCCTTCGTCCAGATGCGCCAGACTCCCTGTGTTACCCACGTTTTATTGACAGATTCTTTCCCTTTAACCTGGATGCATTTATTTCTCTGAAATCTCCTTTTCCAAAGGAAGGAGAAGAAAGAACAGACTGTAGGGTCCTACCCCGAGGGGAGGGGCATGGACAGAGGGGCAGGGCTTCTGCAGGGGTCTTCGTTGCAGTGGCGAGGTCTCACCCTCTCTCCACCCAGATTTGGAGAAGCGCAAGAATCCTGTGTGCCACTTTGTCACTCCGCTGGATGGCTCTGTTGAAGTAGATGAGCATCGCCGGCCGGAGGTACTTGGCATGTGGTCACGCTGGCTGGGAAAGGGACTCGCCCTCACTCAGGGAACGACTTCCCCCAGGCTGGGAGCGAGGGTCGGCTTCCCCAGTGGGAGACCAAAGGGAAGGGTGCTGGGGCTGCGCTGTCCCGTCAGCTGTTGTGACCTTGGGAAGTGATGGGAATGTCGGGAGCAGGTGGCCTTGACACCCTGCAGAGGCTCTCCCTCTCAGAGTGGCAGAGTGGGCTAGCCCAAGGACAAGGGGTTCTCCAGCCGGACTTAGCCCTCTACTTTCCCGTGACATCGACATTTCTCTGCAGTCAACAGGGTGGATTGGGGCTCCTTCCAAGGCAGATGTCTTTAACAATTAAAGAATGACCTCAGGGTCTTCATACACTGGCTGGACAGATGTCGAAGAAATAGTAAATGAAAACAAAGCCGGTTGCACAGCAGCAGTTCGGTGTCTTTATTCAGAAACGTCTTCTCAGTGGGAGCCTCTGGGAGGCGAGGCCAGCACGGGAGGAGCGGAGAGGCTTTCTTCCCTTTCGCTCTCCGCATTGTTTTAATCTGGTCCAAACACGGCTTTTATGAAGGCGGGTGGGAGGTTGGAAAGTAACCTAATGAAAGACAGTTTTGAGCAGTTGGACGTGATCTGGTAGGAGGCATCGTAAGGAGTATAGTTTTCTCAGGTCTGGTAATAATATTAATCATGGTGAAGACTCTTCGCTGTCAGAGACAAACAGGAGGTCTTTTTAGGTGAAATTATGTACGGCTTTGATATGATAAGGCTCTGAAAGTGAGGTGGGCTCTCAGAGGCAGTTGTGACTTCCCTGTCACTAGATGCTCTTGGAAGTCACTTTCCACCTGGAACTTCTGCGATCGACCGTTGGTTTGATCTGTTGACAATGCCGTAGCGCTGCTGGGGACGGCATCCGGGTAACACCCCAAGTCTCCGCAGGGCTCCTCAGCCCCAGGACAGAGGGCTCTCGACCTCACTGCCCACGCTTTCTGTCCGACCCCGTCCAGTCCAGACCCTCAGGACCCGTGCTGCCAGCACCCCCCTCCTCGCCCCCCATTAATGCAGGTCACGAGGCGAAAGTACTTCATCCGCTCGAGGCCCCTTGTAGCACAGGAGAGGGGGCATGTTTGTGAATGACGTCATAGGCGCAGGCTAGGGTCCTCTGAGCTGCAGTGCCGGCGACTGAGTGATGGCCCAGCGTCAGACGCTCCTGCTAATCAAACGAGACGCCGTCTTTCCATTCTGACCTCATCTCTCTCACAGGCCATCACCACCGAAGGCAAGTACTGGAAAAGCCGCATCGAGTTCGTGATCCGGGAGTATCACAAGTGGAGAACCTACTTCAAGAAAAGGGTATCTGTCTGAGCTCCAAAAAGAGCATGTCCGTGGAGGAGGGAGGGGACCTGGCCCCGCGGGCGGAACACTGGCCCTGAGACCGTGCGCTCACAGCCGCCTGGGGATGGGCCCGCATCAGTCGTGTCGTCTGCCGTCAGCTCCTCCAGCTACGAACGGGGCCTTTTGTCCCACAAACACCGGTTGGGAATGTCCTCTGTGTGCGGCATCAGCCTGGGGACAGCAGGGAGCAAGATCCCTCTCCCCGCCCGCCTCCTAGGGAGAAGAGGCCTTGATGCTTCTGGGGTTCACGCGCTGTTAGGGAGGAGGGGCTGAGGGCCTCGCCCCCTCCCGGGGCCCTGGGCGACCGCCTTGCCTCCCCTTTCCTCCAGTTACAGCAGCATAAGGATGAGGACCTCTCCATCCTGGCCCAGGTGAGCGAGCTCGGGTCTGTGAGGACCCTCATGGCAACCCCCCTTGGACAAGAAATAGCTATGACTGGGTGGCCTGGCAGCAGAAGGTGGTGGGGACACGGACTGTCCCTGTGGCCAGAGGAGGGGCTACCCCCTCTGACACGAGGCACGTGAAGGGCCGAGGACTAGACAGTTCTCTCTGCTGGCGGGGGCTGGAGGGGGTGTCTCCCGCCCTCTCCACCACGCGCCTCATCTCTGCAGCAGCCCCTGCCGCTCTCGCATGAGGGGACATGCGCCCCAAGCGTGACGTGGTTGGGAACTCTGGGCCCACTGTCGCCCCTTCGATTTTTCCTTCCCCCTCTGTTGGTGGTAGGACGATGACATGCTCTACTGGCACAGACATGGGGATGGATGGAAGACCCCAGTCCCCATGGAGGAGGACCCGCTGCTGGGCACAGACATGCTCATGTCCGAGTTCAGCGACACTCTCTTCTCCACACTGTCCTCACACCAGCCGGTGGCCTGGCCCAACCCTCGGGAAATAGGTAACCCACCCCCAGGCCCTCCGCTTCGAATGCCCAGCGGGTTTCCTTCCCTGCAAGGCCTTACCTGGGCCCTACCTGGAGCAGGCTTCGCCTCAGGGCCATCTCTGAGCTACTACACGTCACTTGTGTAGGGCAAGCAGTAAGGGGAAGGATTGGCCAACCTCACTGACATCCGAGGGCCACACGCATTGAGTGGGTGGGGACCGCAAATTGAGCCTGCCTGGACAGCTGCCAGGCCCATGTCCCACTGCGAGGTAACAGCAGGAGTCGGTGTGGGTCAGTTTTACGTTTCTGATTGTCCCCTTAGCAGAGGATGTGTGCCTAGCCAAGTGACAGGGCCTTTGACTCTAAGAAAAAAAAATCAGCAGCAGCGCTGGGCATGAGCTCTTACTTGGCGGCATTCTGTCGTCCAGTTAACCCGTCAGGGAAGAGCCTACAGACTAAAAATCAGAACGAGAGAAGGGGCTGTGATCTCTGCATGACGGCTCACGGCTTCCTGGGAGTATTCGTTCCCGATACTCAATTTACCCTTCTTGCAAAAACTCACATTCTTTCTTGCCTTCTGAGGGCAGAGAATGGCCATGAACCTACAAGAAGGTAGAAATCCCAGCCAGCTGCCTGCATTTCTCTTTGGAAGAATCTAGAACATGAGCAGGGCCCGGGAGATCCATTTCAGGTCTTTCATGCGTAGCTACAGCTTTGAGAAGGCAGAGTGACCGCCCTGTCCCCTTTCTGGCTCTTACAGCACACTTGGGGAACGCAGACATGATTCAGCCGGGACTGATTCCCTTGCAGCCCAACCTGGACTTCATGGACACATTTGAGCCTTTCCAGGGTGAGGACATGGAGCAGAGCGCATGGCTGCCCGCGTCGCCTCTGCCCTGGACAAAGCAGACGTTTCCTTTTCACAGAGGGAGCTTTCAGATGGGAAAGGGGACGGGGGAGGACTTGGAATCTTTCCAGAACTACTTTCTTGTTTGGTCGTAGCGACAAGGTCTGGGAAGTCTCTCTGGGACGTTGTTCTCTCTCAAGGAAATTGGTATTCTCGCTGCCTCAGAGCATCCGGCTTGGCTGCCACTGTAAGCCGTTCTCCCTCTAGGCAGCAGAGGGCGCTGACGACACAGCCGCCTCCCCGCAGTTTCCTGCAGTTAGCGCTGGTCCTTGAGCTCCCACCGTTGTATGAGCAGGGGGAATGCCAGGCCTGGGAGTACTGAGCCCACGCTAGTTGCCAGCATGTGTGGCTCCCATCAGAGGGCCTCTTTCTGCAGAGTCATCTCGGGAAGCGGGGAGATGCCCTCAGGCCTGGCATGCCTCTGGGTCAGGTGGGGTTCATTGCCTGACTCGTTTGCATGTTAATTCAAGGAAGTGATGGGCCCGTGAGCTCAGAAGCCCTCAATGTTGTCTTTCAGACCTGTTCTCTTCCAGCCGGTCCATTTTTGGCTCCATGCTGTCTGCGCCTCCCTCAGTGCCCACACCAGATCCCAACAGCCCACCTGCTCAGGTAGAGGGAGCTGGGGGAGGGGCACAGAGCTGGTCATCAGACCTCAGCAGCCAGGGCAAGGTAATCACGTAACCATGCAGTTGTGAGCAAAGTGCCAGGGGTTTCTAGATTCAGTGTCGAACACAGGAAATTAGTCTAGCCAAAAGCATTCTGGATGTCCATGAGGCGGGTGATTCTCCTGCCCAGGGCTCCAGGTAACCTGTGCAGTGAGCTCTGCTCTGAGTGGTTGAGACAGCGGACAAAACCCTGGGTCACTGATGAAAAGGAGTTCTCTGTGTATTTGTTTTACTTTTTATTCAGCAGTCAGCACAAGTTGGTTACCAGGTGCTGGGGCTTCAGAGCCAAGTCAGACAGGGCCCTCTGAATGGTGCTCATCTTCTTCCACCTGGCTCTGGGAAGAATTTCTATAGAGACTGAGATCTGAACAATTGATTCCTTATAGCGTCCCCTCTTAGGAAGAGGTGACCTCTCTAGAAGTTGATACGTAAAACTGTCCTGAGGGAACCCATGAACAGCTGCGATCCAGGCCGCCTCTGCTCCGTAACAGAAGATGGCAGGGACTTTCGGGGGACCCCTGCTGGGCTCCAGAAACAAGATATTGCCAGGCCGAGAGCCAGCTGTGTGCAGACTGTCGCTTTGTCTGAGCCCTGTGTTATCGTGTAGTTCCTAATGGAAACCAGACCCCACCAACGCCTGGGGGGACACAGGTCCCTCTCCCCTGAGGAGCAGTCACAGGAGGGGAGGATCGCCTCTGTCCCTTCTGTCCAGGGTTCACCCCCGGTGCCCGGTGGGCACCGTCGCATTGTGTGGGGTGTAGCACTAGAAAGTGAGGGCGAGTGTGCGACCCCGGCATCTGTCCCTCACTTCCTTCTCTTCCCTTCTCAGGAGAGCGACCTGCCAACCACCTCTCTCCCCACCGTGAGCCTCCCTGACAGCCTCATTGCGCCCCCCGCAGCCCCGGCCCTGGACCCCACAGATAGGCCAGCCTGTGAACGTGCTTCCCGGCCTGGAGACCCCTTTATGCAGCCTGCAGACTTCAGCCCCTCTGCAGCGCCCCTGAGCGTCCCGCAGCCCTTTCTCCCCGTGTTCAGCGTGCCCATGCTGTCTCCCAGTCCCGCCCCGGCGCCCGCTTCCCCTGCTGTGCCGTTAGCCCCTCCTCCCACACTGCCCTGGAGCTCCCCCAATCCCCCACCACTGCAGCCACACAGAAGTTTGCTGGAGTCAGCAAGGCCCCCGTCGTCATCACGCACACAGCCTCCGCCACCCTCACGCACGATGCCTCTGCCACCACCTTCAGCCAGAGCCAGGGCCTCGTCATCACCACCCACCGTCCGACCCCCTCAGCATCCCCCTGTGGACTGGCACTGTCTCCCGTCACCCGGCCACCAGCCGTCGGGCCTCCCCAGCTCCGTTTAACTTTTGTGCACCCCAAACCTGTATCCTTTACTGGAGGGAGGCCCAAGCAGCCCCCCAAAATAGTGCCTGCTCCCAAACCAGAGCCCGTGTCCTTGGTACTGAAGAATGCTTGCATCACCCCAGGTGAGTCGGGGAGGGAAGCTGGAGTGTGGCCCCTCCCCCAAGATAGTCCCCTGTCCCCAAGGCTTGTAGTCATGACATACATTGTGTGAAAAAAACTTATGAAATGCTACATGTGTAATCTGGTCTCTCTTAACAAGAGTTTCAACCCAGTCTGAAAACACATGGCCCTGGTCCTCTATTTCCTGGGTAATCTGTTTCCTCCAAGGAGAGGTTACAAAGAAATGTGAGGTGCCCTAGTGCTTCTGTCCCCCCATGCCCCATGGTGAGGAAAGCTGTCTCAGTGGCAGCCAAAAGGTCGTGTTTCTGCTGGGGGTTCAGCACCGGTGTCAGGAGCGGGCCCCCTCAGCTCGGGCCCCCCCCCCCCCCACTTTCTTCTTGTTGTGGTAGCTGCCTTTTCCGGACAACCACAAGCAGTGATCATGACAGGCCCTCTGAAGAGAGAGGGGATGTTGGCTTCCACCGTGTCCCAGTCCAGTATGGTCATCACGCCCACCGCCATCACCGGGGTAAGGCGCCTTGGACAGACTTCCATGTCGTAACTCCAGCGCGGTCCCACCCTTGGGCTGCCGTCCCTGACGTGACCGTGGTCGGGGTGACTGCTCTCACCTGTGTCTCCCCAGGCTCCTGGAGTCTCGGAGTTCCACAGCGGCATCCTGATGCCAGACCTCGGCCATGCCGCAAGCAGCCAGCCCGCCCCCGTGTCCCGGCTCTTCTCTCCACGTGCAGGGCAAGACTCCCTGGTGAAGGGCGAGCAGGTCCCGATGCACGGGAGCGGTCCCCAGGTCCCTGCTGCGGGCGCCAGTGAGTGTTCACTCTGGTCGGAGCAGTCGAGACTTTGTGGACAAGATGAGCAGGCCCTCTGCCGCACTGGGGAGGCCGCCGTGGGGTGGCCCGGGCCCGAGCCCAGGCTCATAGGCCGTGCAGTGAGGCCTCATAAGCTTCCAGTGGCCCAGGCTAGGGCAACGCTCAGCGTGGGGCAGGATCCACCACAGTAGCAGAGAAGTAGTTGGGGTGCCGCAGTGTAGACCGCTAGCGAACTCGGAAACACCGCTCGTCACACCCTTCAGAGAGGCCTGGCTCTGAGCTGCCCGTCTGATCCAGAAAAGTCCTTGCCGAGAGTTTCCAGAAAGCATTAGTGGGGTTGCTGTAGCCGCAGGAGCCATCAGCCTTGTCTCCGTGCCAGCCTGCTCACCCCCCCATCCAAGCACTGCGCATCTGTCAGCCCGTTTCCACGCTCTGGCCTTTCACTGGGGAGACAGGGTGGCACTGACCTTGATCTTGCTGAGAGGTCAGGGATAAATGATTTGCCCAGAGCAGTGGGGGTGGAACCAGGACCTAGCTCCTTAGGGAGGTGAACCAGAAGTGTCTTCCTGTTGGAAGCAGGGCTGGCAGGGCGGGCGTGGCTGCCCCCGGAGCTCTGCCAACAGCCGTCCTCTGCCCCAGGTGGACTGAGGAGGGCGCTCGCCGCTTACAGGGCTCAGACAGAGGGACCTATCTGAGGACAGGTTTTGAAGAATAAGGACCTTCAGTCTGGAAAGATGAAGACGCAGACTAGTGTTGATTCAGGCCCCTAAGGTCACATGAGGAAGGGCTTGGGTCAGCGTCACCTTGTCCACTGAGGCCCAGAACACAGAGAGCTGTGCCGGGAGCTGGAGAGGGCGTCTGGGGAGAATGATCCAGTAGAGAAGGACCAATCTGAGGCATCGTGTACAGGGAGGTAGAAGAGGCCCAGGGGGTCCACGGGACACATCCAAGAGATCCTGGTGACAAGCACTACCTGCAAGGGTTACCGGTCTCTCCATCATGTCCTCCGTGGGTAAAAGAGTTTGTGTTTTTTTAGTTAAAAAGTTTGGGGGTAGGTGAGGTTGAACAAAGCATAAGGAAATGTACCTGTACAGTTTAAACGAACCAGAGCAGGACAGGTGCTTGTGTTCTTACCACAGGAGGTGAGCACCAGAGCCTCTCGCACCGCGGAGAGCCCCGGTCCCCCCAGGTGGCTTTGTAGGAGGCCATTAGGCGTCAGACCTCTCAAAACTCTCCCACATCCCCCAGGACCTGTGACTGGCAGAGCCTGGGCCACATTCCACTCCATGTCCGGCCAGCCCTCGCCAGGCCTCACCCGGGCCTGACGCACCCCCCTTAGGACGTTGGCAAGAATTTCTCTGGTTTTTGCTCTGGGGCCTCTGTGGGAGGTTCTTGATGGGTTTCTGAGTCTTGGGACTTGCTGGGGGTCTGGGGGTGAGGGCTGCGGCTGGCGCAGCTTTGCTGAGCCCACCTCTCCAGCCCTGTCCCCAAATGGTCTGTTCTTCGCAGGTCGAGACGGCCCGAACTCAGGACAGGCCTCGCCGTGCACTTCAGAGCAGAGCCCCAGCCCTCAGTCTCCCCAGAACAGCAGCTCAGGGAAATACACTGCAGACCCCAAACACGTGGCTTCTCTAAAGGTACCAAATGTCTGTCTCGGGTCTGGATTCACTAGGAAGGATACGGAAACAGGGAGGAGAGTATCGGGGAACCTTTGAGACAGCTGCACCCCTGACTGGAGTCACTGGAGAGGAGAGCCACAGGCGTGGCTGGTGTCACCCGGGCTGCCATACTACTGGAAGCATGGATGGCTGTGACTTTGCCTTGAGATTAAGCCCACTCCCCCCACCCACACCTACTAACCGGCCCACGGAAGCAACGTGGGATCCTGTCATGTGGGAGGAAGCAGCAGCTGTAAGAACGGACAGTAGACCCGAGGGTTGTGGGCGGCTGGGGGGTGCCACAGCAGCAGTCGATCCCTGGTTCTTTGGCGGTAGTCTCAGGCCCTCGCCCTTCAGCTTCTTGCTGGCCCTCCTTGCGCATAGTTCTCTAGCCAGTTCTCTAGCCGGCCCGCAGCTGTCAGCAGCAGGTGGCGGGGTGGGGGACGAGAGAAGACGGCCCCGCACGCAGCACACCGCACGGCGCAGTGACCGGCCAGTTCCCCAACAGAACCGGCAGATGAAGCACATTTCAGCCGAGCAGAAGAGACGCTTCAACATCAAGATGAGCTTTGACACGCTGAACAGTTTGATCTCTAATAACTCCAAGCTGGTGAGCGGCTGGGGGCACGGGGGTCGGGAGCCGACAGACGGCCGAGCACTTCCTGCACATTGCCGGGTGGACGTGCGGGGCATGCGGGGTGCCACTCTGACCGGCCACCGCCCGCAGACCAGCCACGCCGTGACGCTGCAGAAGACCATGGAGCACATCACCAAGCTGCAGCAGGAGCGCAGCCAGATGCAGGAGGAGGCGCGGCGGCTGCGGGAGGAGATCGAGGAGCTCAACGCCACCATCATGTGAGGCGGGGCGCCCGGGGGCCGGGCGGTGCCTCGTCCCCTCACACGTGTGGGGCACACTGGCCGCAGGACCCTCTGTGGCCTCAGTGCTGATGGACACCTCTCCGTGGCAGCACTTTGGCTTCGTGTCCTCCTCCCGCCCGTTCGGCCCCCTGGGGTCTGAATTTGCACCGGCTGCACCAAGCTTCCTGTGACTCTTCCTGTCCTTTCAGCTCCTGCCAGCAGCTGCTCCCTGCCACGGGAGTCCCTGTCACCCGGCGCCAGTTTGATCACATGACAGACATGTTTGACGAATACGTGAAGAGCCGGACCCTGCAGAATTGGAAGTTCTGGATTGTATCTTTGGGTTTTCTTTGCCCCACCCCATCCCAAGCCAGCCACTGAAACAGCAGACCCACACTCTAGCTCCTTTAGAAAGATTCTTTAAGTGGTTGTCATTGAGTTCAAGACAGGAAATACTAGTTTCTGCCTCGAATGACGGGGCACCGGCCAAGCCTGTGATGTGGAGTGGAGCTGTCGTTGGTGACTGTCCAGGCTCGGGGCTCTGGGTAGGCGGAACGGGCCAGCATTGCTCTCTAGGTCCTTGAGAAAAAAAGGCAGTGCTAGAATGCCACTTGCGGAAGCAGTAACGTGGGAAGAAGGTGGGGTCTAGTGTGACACATCCCAGCACCCAGCAGAGAGGAGGGCGAGTACCATCCGCACGGCAGATGAGAAACCCGGGCTCACAAACCCGAGTGCAGAGCCTAGATTGGACACCAGCTCCTTCCAGGCTGTTCTCTGAGTTTGTGCCGCAGGCCTTGAATGCTGTCGTGAGAGGCCGAGCCTGTCTCGGGGGCCAAGGCCTCCATGCACCTGGCCTTCCAGATGTCAGCAGGGCCCTTACAGGGAATGGCTCCTGCCTCGTTGCTCCACAGCCAGCCACCGCTGTGCCTCTGAGCAGACTGCGCATGTGGCGGGTCGGCCACCCCCTCCCCTCCTCCAGCCGTGGGTCTGACGGACTGAGGAGCCGTCACGATGGAGGCTCTGACTGGGCAGGTGGTGCCTGTGTGTGCTCTGATGGGTGGTTCTCGGAGAAGGGGTGGCCTCCAGCTCCGGTGTCCCTGTTCTGCTGTCCTGTTGCCGAGCTCCGGTCCTGACGCCTTCCTGCTGGCGGCTGGGATGTGTCAGAACCTCTTTGGTAAAACGGCACGTTCCTCACTGTCAGGCTGAGGCATGCGGGACGGTGGACGCTGTCCGGGCGCAGGTCGCAGAAAGCGGACCCCGTGCGTTCCCTGAGCGCACGCCCGCGGGGGCGTGGGCGACCGCATAGAGTATGACTGAGCGGCGCGTCGGCGCTGGGCACAAAGGCGACATCTCTAGGCCAGTAGCTCCTCCTCCTGCTCTCTCCAGGACAGACGGCCCCCAACTCGGGAGGGTTAGAGTTAGGGTTGTTCAGCTTTAGGATGGTGTGGAAAGGATGCGAATAGTGAAGTGCACGAGACAGCCAGGACTTTATTATAAAAAGGCTTTGCGTGAGGCGCTGTGGGTTAGCTGTGTGCCACGCATTTTCTGCGTACGATGCGTAAGTCAGGGAGCACCTGTACGTAGAGACCGTCGTGTTCTTGTCATTGCACCAGGACCCTTTCCAGACCAGAGAGACTTCTCCGGCCTGCTCAGTGGTCAGTTACAGTTGGGTGGAAACATTCAGGCGAGTGCCAGGCACGCTCACCTTGTCCAGGTCTCTGTCTTGACTCCTTGCGCAGTTGCTTCGCGGCCCTGGGGGAAATTCGTCACAGGCCTCCCTTGTCACTCACCTTTCCCTTAACCCACGCGCCGTGCAGTTCAGCGTCATCATCAAGCCGCTGTTCGAGTCCTTCAAGGGGATGGTGTCCACCAGCAGCCTGGAGGAGCTGCACCGGACCGTGCTGTCCTGGCTGGACCAGCACTGCTCCCTCCCCATCCTCAGGCCAAGTGAGTGGGGTGGCCACACGGGGGTGGTGGGATTAAAGGCTGTCACCCTTCATGCTAGTGCCAGAGAGAGGAGGGTCCTTAGCTGCAGGTACTTGTATAGGAGACCCAGGCGCCGCTGCCAGCCACCATGCGGACAAGGCCCAGGCCACGGGGACAGTGTCGTGTAGGAGGCCTCGAGCGGGAAATGCCAGCTCCAGGACAGGGGGCAGATGTCCCAGCGCCTCTCCACAGCTTTCTGCATGTGATATGCGTCACCTTGTTCAGACCTTGTGTACGTTAATTGAGCAATTACTGTTTGCCAGGCTCTGTCTCAGGTGCTTTCGGCTGTGTTGTTTTTTTGTTTAATTCTTATAATAACCAAGAAAGCCGTGCCTATGTATTAAAGTTAGAGGCACGTTAGCACTAGCGGATGAGCAGGAAGAGCTTGGGATTCTCGCCCATCTGCAGGAAGACAGCGTTTGGGGAGCTTTCTTAAGGGCAGAGAGGTGTGAGTGCCCAGGTCTCGGCACAGAGGACCCCCTCCTGTCCTTAGGTCGAGCTTAGTGCCCCTCCTGCTTGGCAAGCAGAAGAGCCATCACGATGGTTGTGTGTGTGAGACTGTGCGTGCCATCCATCGTGGGGCTCGAAGCTTCACGCATGTCCATGTCTTCACACCGACCTCTTCCTGTCTTCCAGCGGTGCTGAACACCCTCCGGCATCTGAGCACCACCACCTCCATCCTGACGGACCCGTCCCAGCTGCCAGAGCAGGCCACAAAGGCTGTCACCAGAATCGGCAAGAGATCGGGGGAGTCTTAGCAGCGCCTGGTGGGTGTGTGGCTGCACAAGGTGCCATGGAGACCCTTCCCTGCCGTGGAGAGGAAGCCGTGCCCCACGACCCTCCCAACGCAGAGGCTCGGGGCCTCCTTCCGAGGCCGGCCCACTGGGCCGCTTCAACACCACACTCAGGTCTGAAGCAGGTTCGGGTCCTGCCAACAGCAATAGCCCGTCTTCGGGAAGCCCTTGCTGTACACTTTCACTCAGCGACCTCAGTCACAACCTCCCTTGCCCTCAGGACAGCTTGGACAGGGGACCGCCGCAGTCCCAGTCCTGTCCTGCTGGTGCTCTGCCGGGCCCCCGGTGCCAGCGCGGGGAGTAGATGGGGCGCGTCTGCTCCCAGAGAACTTCAGGGTCCCTTCCCGGTCCTCCTCTGTCGCATCCGGGGCAGTTGTAGTGCTCTGGCCCACCGTGGGGCAGTTGGCAGGCATCTTCCTTCCTTCCCCAGACTCTGACCTTGCAGGTAGACGTGGACAATTGCCCAGCACAGTCAGCTGCCTGGGGACCCCCAGAACGCGTGCGTGCAGAAGCGGAGGGGGTGCATACACGCGGGACGAGAGGGAAAGCGCAAACGATGCAATCCACCGCTCCAGCCCGGAAACCCTCTTGGGTGGCGTCGTCACCTGCTAACCGTTTAGTTCCACTTGACGTTGCGTCGCAGCATCCACGGCGTCGCTGACTTGAGAATCACGGCGAAGACGCAGCCCGGGGTCCTGCCGGGCGAGAGCTCGCAGCGTGGCCCTTCCTCCGTCGTCTCCACCTGCTGCCGGGCTCCGCCTCGGATGGGCCCGCAGTGTCCGAGACACGCGGAGCCCGTAGGGGGTAGCACTCGAAAGGCCTGACTCCACGGTGCTGCCATCAGCCTGGCCATCTCGTCTGCATCGTTCACCCGGGAGCCTCAGACCATAACAGTTCTCGGACCAAAGATGTCTCCACACCCAAAGTCTGTTCTGTCCTGTGTTTGGAGGAAGAGATGGAATGTTGACGGGCAGAACTCCGAGGTAGCCACCCTCAGCTGTCTCTAGGCCGCGCCCAGATCAGACAGGAACTACACTCGGAGTCGATCCGAGGCGGGCTGTGGGGGTGGGCAGTGGGCTGTTGCCCAGCGTGGGAATCGCAGGGTTCGGAGGGGTGTGCCGGCACCGGAAGAACGTGGGTGTGTCATCCTGCTGTGAAGACCGGAGCGCCAGCCGGCTTTCCTCTCTCCTCCTTGCCAGTGGTGGGGACGGGCAGTGTTGGGCAGGCTGGGAGTGAGTGGGCTTCGAGGGGGCCTAGGGTCCACATGGGGGGGACCACGGCTACCTCCTGAAGTTCCGATCCATTCGGAGGCTCCCCCTGGTTCCTGGAGGCCCGAGGAATGTGCTCAGAGTGCGGCCAGCCCCACCTCAGCTTTGGGTGATGGAGGACGAGTGGGGGTTCTGCCACCATCTCTGCTGCCGGTCACTGACCAGTCGCCTGCTCCCTGGTCGGTGTCCATCCCTGTCCGAGAGCAGCGTGGCGGCACCCCGCAGGCCCCACAGGAAACGTGTTTACAGGCCTTCCGGGTCCCTTCCCTGTATAGCTGGTCCTTAGTTTCCATTGGGACATGGTAAGAGAGCCCACCTTTCCC
>NW_024348242.1:4758983-4774217 GCF_902729225.1 Pteropus medius | reverse complement strand
CCTGACGTGACCGTGGTCGGGGTGACTGCTCTCACCTGTGTCTCCCCAGGCTCCTGGAGTCTCGGAGTTCCACAGCGGCATCCTGATGCCAGACCTCGGCCATGCCGCAAGCAGCCAGCCCGCCCCCGTGTCCCGGCTCTTCTCTCCACGTGCAGGGCAAGACTCCCTGGTGAAGGGCGAGCAGGTCCCGATGCACGGGAGCGGTCCCCAGGTCCCTGCTGCGGGCGCCAGTGAGTGTTCACTCTGGTCGGAGCAGTCGAGACTTTGTGGACAAGATGAGCAGGCCCTCTGCCGCACTGGGGAGGCCGCCGTGGGGTGGCCCGGGCCCGAGCCCAGGCTCATAGGCCGTGCAGTGAGGCCTCATAAGCTTCCAGTGGCCCAGGCTAGGGCAACGCTCAGCGTGGGGCAGGATCCACCACAGTAGCAGAGAAGTAGTTGGGGTGCCGCAGTGTAGACCGCTAGCGAACTCGGAAACACCGCTCGTCACACCCTTCAGAGAGGCCTGGCTTTGAGCTGCCCGTCTGATCCAGAAAAGTCCTTGCCGAGAGTTTCCAGAAAGCATTAGTGGGGTTGCTGTAGCCGCAGGAGCCATCAGCCTTGTCTCCGTGCCAGCCTGCTCACCCCCCCATCCAAGCACTGCGCATCTGTCAGCCCGTTTCCACGCTCTGGCCTTTCACTGGGGAGACAGGGTGGCACTGACCTTGATCTTGCTGAGAGGTCAGGGATAAATGATTTGCCCAGAGCAGTGGGGGTGGAACCAGGACCTAGCTCCTTAGGGAGGTGAACCAGAAGTGTCTTCCTGTTGGAAGCAGGGCTGGCAGGGCGGGCGTGGCTGCCCCCGGAGCTCTGCCAACAGCCGTCCTCTGCCCCAGGTGGACTGAGGAGGGCGCTCGCCGCTTACAGGGCTCAGACAGAGGGACCTATCTGAGGACAGGTTTTGAAGAATAAGGACCTTCAGTCTGGAAAGATGAAGACGCAGACTAGTGTTGATTCAGGCCCCTAAGGTCACATGAGGAAGGGCTTGGGTCAGCGTCACCTTGTCCACTGAGGCCCAGAACACAGAGAGCTGTGCCGGGAGCTGGAGAGGGCGTCTGGGGAGAATGATCCAGTAGAGAAGGACCAATCTGAGGCATCGTGTACAGGGAGGTAGAAGAGGCCCAGGGGGTCCACGGGACACATCCAAGAGATCCTGGTGACAAGCACTACCTGCAAGGGTTACCGGTCTCTCCATCATGTCCTCCGTGGGTAAAAGAGTTTGTGTTTTTTTAGTTAAAAAGTTTGGGGGTAGGTGAGGTTGAACAAAGCATAAGGAAATGTACCTGTACAGTTTAAACGAACCAGAGCAGGACAGGTGCTTGTGTTCTTACCACAGGAGGTGAGCACCAGAGCCTCTCGCACCGCGGAGAGCCCCGGTCCCCCCAGGTGGCTTTGTAGGAGGCCATTAGGCGTCAGACCTCTCAAAACTCTCCCACATCCCCCAGGACCTGTGACTGGCAGAGCCTGGGCCACATTCCACTCCATGTCCGGCCAGCCCTCGCCAGGCCTCACCCGGGCCTGACGCACCCCCCTTAGGACGTTGGCAAGAATTTCTCTGGTTTTTGCTCTGGGGCCTCTGTGGGAGGTTCTTGATGGGTTTCTGAGTCTTGGGACTTGCTGGGGGTCTGGGGGTGAGGGCTGCGGCTGGCGCAGCTTTGCTGAGCCCACCTCTCCAGCCCTGTCCCCAAATGGTCTGTTCTTCGCAGGTCGAGACGGCCCGAACTCAGGACAGGCCTCGCCGTGCACTTCAGAGCAGAGCCCCAGCCCTCAGTCTCCCCAGAACAGCAGCTCAGGGAAATACACTGCAGACCCCAAACACGTGGCTTCTCTAAAGGTACCAAATGTCTGTCTCGGGTCTGGATTCACTAGGAAGGATACGGAAACAGGGAGGAGAGTATCGGGGAACCTTTGAGACAGCTGCACCCCTGACTGGAGTCACTGGAGAGGAGACCCGAGGGTTGTGGGCGGCTGGGGGGTGCCACAGCAGCAGTCGATCCCTGGTTCTTTGGCGGTAGTCTCAGGCCCTCGCCCTTCAGCTTCTTGCTGGCCCTCCTTGCGCATAGTTCTCTAGCCAGTTCTCTAGCCGGCCCGCAGCTGTCAGCAGCAGGTGGCGGGGTGGGGGACGAGAGAAGACGGCCCCGCACGCAGCACACCGCACGGCGCAGTGACCGGCCAGTTCCCCAACAGAACCGGCAGATGAAGCACATTTCAGCCGAGCAGAAGAGACGCTTCAACATCAAGATGAGCTTTGACACGCTGAACAGTTTGATCTCTAATAACTCCAAGCTGGTGAGCGGCTGGGGGCACGGGGGTCGGGAGCCGACAGACGGCCGAGCACTTCCTGCACATTGCCGGGTGGACGTGCGGGGCATGCGGGGTGCCACTCTGACCGGCCACCGCCCGCAGACCAGCCACGCCGTGACGCTGCAGAAGACCATGGAGCACATCACCAAGCTGCAGCAGGAGCGCAGCCAGATGCAGGAGGAGGCGCGGCGGCTGCGGGAGGAGATCGAGGAGCTCAACGCCACCATCATGTGAGGCGGGGCGCCCGGGGGCCGGGCGGTGCCTCGTCCCCTCACACGTGTGGGGCACACTGGCCGCAGGACCCTCTGTGGCCTCAGTGCTGATGGACACCTCTCCGTGGCAGCACTTTGGCTTCGTGTCCTCCTCCCGCCCGTTCGGCCCCCTGGGGTCTGAATTTGCACCGGCTGCACCAAGCTTCCTGTGACTCTTCCTGTCCTTTCAGCTCCTGCCAGCAGCTGCTCCCTGCCACGGGAGTCCCTGTCACCCGGCGCCAGTTTGATCACATGACAGACATGTTTGACGAATACGTGAAGAGCCGGACCCTGCAGAATTGGAAGTTCTGGATTGTATCTTTGGGTTTTCTTTGCCCCACCCCATCCCAAGCCAGCCACTGAAACAGCAGACCCACACTCTAGCTCCTTTAGAAAGATTCTTTAAGTGGTTGTCATTGAGTTCAAGACAGGAAATACTAGTTTCTGCCTCGAATGACGGGGCACCGGCCAAGCCTGTGATGTGGAGTGGAGCTGTCGTTGGTGACTGTCCAGGCTCGGGGCTCTGGGTAGGCAGAACAGGCCAGCATTGCTCTCTAGGTCCTTGAGAAAAAAAGGCAGTGCTAGAATGCCACTTGCGGAAGCAGTAACGTGGGAAGAAGGTGGGGTCTAGTGTGACACATCCCAGCACCCAGCAGAGAGGAGGGCGAGCACCATCCGCACGGCAGATGAGAAACCCGGGCTCACAAACCCGAGTGCAGAGCCTAGATTGGACACCAGCTCCTTCCAGGCTGTTCTCTGAGTTTGTGCCGCAGGCCTTGAATGCTGTCGTGAGAGGCCGAGCCTGTCTCGGGGGCCAAGGCCTCCATGCACCTGGCCTTCCAGATGTCAGCAGGGCCCTTACAGGGAATGGCTCCTGCCTTGTTGCTCCGCAGCCAGCCACCGCTGTGCCTCTGAGCAGACTGCACATGTGGCAGGTCGGCCGCCCCCTCCCCTCCTCCAGCCGTGGGTCTGACGGACTGAGGAGCCGTCACGATGGAGGCTCTGACTGGGCAGGTGGTGCCTGTGTGTGCTCTGATGGGTGGTTCTCGGAGAGGGGGTGGACTCCAGCTCCGGTGTCCCTGTTCTGCTGTCCTGTTGCCGAGCTCCGGTCCTGACGCCCTCCTGCTGGCGGCTGGCGGCTGGGATGTGTCAGAACCTCTTTGGTAAAACGGCACGTTCCTCACCGTCAGGCTGAGGCATGCGGGACGGTGGACGCTGACCGGGCGCAGGTCGCAGAAAGCGGACCCCGTGCGTTCCCTGAGCGCACGCCCGCGGGGGCGTGGGCGACCGCATAGAGTATGACTGAGCGGCGCGTCGGCGCTGGGCACAAAGGCGACATCTCTAGGCCAGTAGCTCCTCCTCCTGCTCTCTCCAGGACAGACGGCCCCCAACTCGGGAGGGTTAGAGTTAGGGTTGTTCAGCTTTAGGATGGTGTGGAAAGGATGCGAATAGTGAAGTGCACGAGACAGCCAGGACTTTATTATAAAAAGGCTTTGCGTGAGGCGCTGTGGGTTAGCTGTGTGCCACGCATTTTCTGCGTACGATGCGTAAGTCAGGGAGCACCTGTACGTAGAGACCGTCGTGTTCTTGTCATTGCACCAGGACCCTTTCCAGACCAGAGAGACTTCTCCGGCCTGCTCAGTGGTCAGTTACAGTTGGGTGGAAACATTCAGGCGAGTGCCAGGCACGCTCACCTTGTCCAGGTCTCTGTCTTGACTCCTTGCGCAGTTGCTTCGCGGCCCTGGGGGAAATTCGTCACAGGCCTCCCTTGTCACTCACCTTTCCCTTAACCCACGCGCCGTGCAGTTCAGCGTCATCATCAAGCCGCTGTTCGAGTCCTTCAAGGGGATGGTGTCCACCAGCAGCCTGGAGGAGCTGCACCGGACCGTGCTGTCCTGGCTGGACCAGCACTGCTCCCTGCCCATCCTCAGGCCAAGTGAGTGGGGTGGCCACACGGGGGTGGTGGGATTAAAGGCTGTCACCCTTCATGCTAGTGCCAGAGAGAGGAGGGTCCTTAGCTGCAGGTACTTGTATAGGAGACCCAGGCGCCGCTGCCAGCCACCATGCGGACAAGGCCCAGGCCACGGGGACAGTGTCGTGTAGGAGGCCTCGAGCTGGAAATGCCAGCTCCAGGACAGGGGGCAGATGTCCCAGCGCCTCTCCACAGCTTTCTGCATGTGATATGCGTCACCTTGTTCAGACCTTGTGTACGTTAATTGAGCAATTACTGTTCGCCAGGCTCTGTCTCAGGTGCTTTCGGCTGTGTTGTTTTTTTGTTTAATTCTTATAATAACCAAGAAAGCCGTGCCTATGTATTAAAGTTAGAGGCACGTTAGCACTAGCGGATGAGCAGGAAGAGCTTGGGATTCTCGCCCATCTGCAGGAAGACAGCGTTTGGGGAGCTTTCTTAAGGGCAGAGAGGTGTGAGTGCCCAGGTCTCGGCACAGAGGACCCCCTCCTGTCCTTAGGTCGAGCTTAGTGCCCCTCCTGCTTGGCAAGCAGAAGAGCCATCACGATGGTTGTGTGTGTGAGACTGTGCGTGCCATCCATCGTGGGGCTCGAAGCTTCACGCATGTCCATGTCTTCACACCGACCTCTTCCTGTCTTCCAGCGGTGCTGAACACCCTCCGGCATCTGAGCACCACCACCTCCATCCTGACGGACCCGTCCCAGCTGCCAGAGCAGGCCACAAAGGCTGTCACCAGAATCGGCAAGAGATCGGGGGAGTCTTAGCAGCGCCTGGTGGGTGTGTGGCTGCACAAGGTGCCATGGAGACCCTTCCCTGCCGTGGAGAGGAAGCCGTGCCCCACGACCCTCCCAACGCAGAGGCTCGGGGCCTCCTTCCGAGGCCGGCCCACTGGGCCGCTTCAACACCACACTCAGGTCTGAAGCAGGTTCGGGTCCTGCCAACAGCAATAGCCCGTCTTCGGGAAGCCCTTGCTGTACACTTTCACTCAGCGACCTCAGTCACAACCTCCCTTGCCCTCAGGACAGCTTGGACAGGGGACCGCCGCAGTCCCAGTCCTGTCCTGCTGGTGCTCTGCCGGGCCCCCGGTGCCAGCGCGGGGAGTAGATGGGGCGCGTCTGCTCCCAGAGAACTTCAGGGTCCCTTCCCGGTCCTCCTCTGTCGCATCCGGGGCAGTTGTAGTGCTCTGGCCCACCGTGGGGCAGTTGGCAGGCATCTTCCTTCCTTCCCCAGACTCTGACCTTGCAGGTAGACGTGGACAATTGCCCAGCACAGTCAGCTGCCTGGGGACCCCCAGAACGCGTGCGTGCAGAAGCGGAGGGGGTGCATACACGCGGGACGAGAGGGAAAGCGCAAACGATGCAATCCGCCACTCCAGCCCGGAAACCCTCTTGGGTGACGTCGTCACCTGCTAACCGTTTAGTTCCACTTGACGTTGCGTCGCAGCATCCACGGCGTCGCTGACTTGAGAATCACGGTGAAGACGCAGCCCGGGGTCCTGCCGGGCGAGAGCTCGCAGCGTGGCCCTTCCTCCGTCGTCTCCACCTGCTGCCGGGCTCCGCCTCGGATGAGCCCGCAGTGTCCGAGACACGCGGAGCCCGTAGGGGGTAGCACTCGAAAGGCCTGACTCCACGGTGCTGCCATCAGCCTGGCCATCTCGTCTGCATCGTTCACCCGGGAGCCTCAGACCATAACAGTTCTCGGACCAAAGATGTCTCCACACCCAAAGTCTGTTCTGTCCTGTGTTTGGAGGAAGAGATGGAATGTTGACGGGCAGAACTCCGAGGTAGCCACCCTCAGCTGTCTCTAGGCCGCGCCCAGATCAGACAGGAACTACACTCGGAGTCGATCCGAGGCGGGCTGTGGGGGTGGGCAGTGGGCTGTTGCCCAGCGTGGGAATCGCAGGGTTCGGAGGGGTGTGCCGGCACCGGAAGAACGTGGGTGTGTCATCCTGCTGTGAAGACCGGAGCGCCAGCCGGCTTTCCTCTCTCCTCCTTGCCAGTGGTGGGGACGGGCAGTGTTGGGCAGGCTGGGAGTGAGTGGGCTTCGAGGGGGCCTAGGGTCCACATGGGGGGGACCACGGCTACCTCCTGAAGTTCCGATCCATTCGGAGGCTCCCCCTGGTTCCTGGAGGCCCGAGGAATGTGCTCAGAGTGCGGCCAGCCCCACCTCAGCTTTGGGTGATGGAGGACGAGTGGGGGTTCTGCCACCATCTCTGCTGCCGGTCACTGACCAGTCGCCTGCTCCCTGGTCGGTGTCCATCCCTGTCCGAGAGCAGCGTGGCGGCACCCCGCAGGCCCCACAGGAAACGTGTTTACAGGCCTTCCGGGTCCCTTCCCTGTATAGCTGGTCCTTAGTTTCCATTGGGACATGGTAAGAGAGCCCACCTTTCCCCCTAGGGTAAATGAGAAGTCCCCTTCAAAAGGGGACTACCACCGTGGCGCGAGCCCCACTAGGGTCAAAGGAAAAAGGGGGATGCGGACCGCTCCCCGCCATGAGGGCTCGTGGAAAGTCATGAGCTCGGCCCCTCCCAGATCCTGTGCCTTCATAGACCACGCCGGGCCACGGTGCTTGGCCCAGCCTGAACCTCTCCTAAGTCAGCAGCTTGCTCCCCACCCCTTCCTGAGAGTCTTTTAAAAAAAAAAAATACTGTGGGATATAAAATTGGCCTGTTGCTTCTTTGGCCTACCTCTCCATCTCTCCCTTTGGCTGAGTTAACGTTCACGATTCTGTTTTAAATATTTAAGGCTGTTAGGTTGTACGTGCCTTTGAAGGGTGTGCGCGTGTCTGTGTTTGTTATCCCAGCAGACTGTTGACTAGATGCATGTTTCTGTTTTGAGATATTTACTTAAATCCGTTTCTCTTGGTGCTTCAATCGCCACGGCTGTCAGGCCACAAAGCTGCTCTTCTTACTGCAGACACAGTCGTTTCTCGTCCTGGAGGTGATCTTGTTTTGGAATCTTGCCTGATGAATCTGGCCAGACATGAGGGCCTAGCCTCAGCCTCCATGCCGGGATGTGGGGGTACCCCAGCCAGGATGTGGGGGTACCGAGGCCACTCCGCCGGCGGCCTCAAGTGGACGCTGACCACGGGGGCTGCGGGTCCTTTACACTTGTTTTCACCCCAACTCCTGTCCCTGCTCTCATAAAACAAACTTAAAAATGCTGACACTTTAGAGTAAGATTGATCTGAAAAGAAAAAAGCTCCCGTCTGGCACCTGAGTCTGCAGGTTTTTCTGTGAAATCTTTCTGTGCCATCAGCCCCCCCACCCTGCTGCCTGTGCTTTCACAATGAGTGGGACATGCAGGGACGGTGCCACCGTGGGGCTTTCTGAAAGCCGAGAGGCCCGTCCCTCCTGTCTCAGGCAGGTCACACACCAGCTGTCGCCCCCTCGGAAGGTCCCTGACCCCGTGACGGACCGGCAGCTCTGTGGCAGTTGTTCACGGCACGGGGAAGGTCGCCACGTCAGAAGTTAATGTGGCTGAGGAGGGACAGGGGCAGGGGCACCGAGATCCCCAGCGCAGCCGTGTTCCTAGAGCCTGTAGGAGGGGTGCTCAGTGGTCGCCCGTGTGTTCTTGGGTGCCCAACTTTCTCTACTTCCTGTCCTTGTGACCTGACCCCACTTCCCCTTTCTAGAGGTCAGGTCTGAAGGTTTTTCTGCTGTGGCTGATAGGGCTATAAACAGATTTTTAAAGGACGTGGGACCCCAGGGTGGTGCCGGGGTGCGGTAGTGAGTGCCATCATTGCCTGATCCCAGCAGACACGCCACCTGGAGGGGTCTGTCCCTCCCGCCTCCCTGCATGCAGCCCTGGCCGGCTCCACCCCAGCTTCCTCTCAGGCTGCGCCTCTGTCGCGGGCCTGGCTTCTCACCTGGGTGCGTCCCGGGCAGCAGGGCTGTTGTTTCCAGGGTTGCACGTTTTTACCGTCTAGCAGGACAAGCTCCCCAGAGCGGAGCCGGGGCCGTCCTGGGGTCTGCTTGCCCGTGGCCTCGCTCTGGTGGAGCGGCCGGGTGCTGCGGACCCCGCCTCAGTTCAGCTCCCTCAGCTCACGGGCTCCAGACGGGCAGGCTCGGGACAGCGCCCCCTCCCCCTCCCGCTCTCAGCGGTCCCTTCCCCTCCGGTGGTCACCTGGTCCCTCCATGGTCTCCGTCCCGCTGCCAGAGGCCCCCTCACAAACCGGGAGTGTGTCAGGTCGCCCCTTCTCTCCGGTGGGAAGAGCTGCCCCTCCCTGGAGACGAGGGGAAACCCGCCCACCGTGGGTCGGCCTCGGTCTTGCAAAGCGTTTCCGTGGCGGGGCCTGGGTGGGGGGACTCAGCGGAGCCCAGACGCCAACACCGGAGACCCTGGGTTTCCAGCTCGCGCACGTTTGTGCCGTCCAGCGGCCGTCTCGACCTCGGTCTGCTCAGCGGGCTCCTGTGGTTGGAGGGACTCTGGGCAGAGACACGCCTTAGGACCCACAGTCAGCTGCCCAGTGTCCTTTCCCTTCTGGAAAATCAGCCTTTGAGAAAGAAAAGGGAATCTTTATGTTGAGTGTCAGCGTGACTTTGTGTGCGTGTGCACGTGTGCTTACACAAGCTTGTGTGTGTGTGTGTGTGTGTGTGAATGGAATTTTATTTTTGTGAAATTCCTTTCCAATTATGTAGCAGAATTTACCTTCATCTCCCAGTCAAACTTCTGGTTCCACAGCCAGCCCCGGGCGTCGCTCCCGTGGAGAGTTCTCCGGTTTCTGAGCAGAGACGAGCCGCTCTCAGGAGTCGGGGCTGTGAGGCTTGGGAGAAGCCGAACTTTCGTACATTTCCAGAGTTTACATCCTGCGGTTAAAGGGCATGCAGGGCTGGGCCGGGGGCACGTGCTCCCGGCCGTGTGGCCGTGTTCCCGCAGGGGAGCTGGGCGTCGCCCGCCCCCACACCACGGCTGCCTCTGTTCACACAGCCCGGGGATAGAAGCCGTGCCACTCGCTCGCTTTGTGACGCCACGCCTTCTCAGTTCATTGTGCACGTGGCTCATCTTTTCTGTCATGAGCTTTGGGGGTCACGTCAGGGCCCCTTTAGGAGACAGTGTGCCTCGCGGTCTGAAAAGCGAAGCGGGGAAGACCCTCTGCAGCGGAGGGCAGCCGCCGGCCCGCACCCGGCCCCGGCCCTCGTGCCCCGCGGTCAGGCGCGTCCCCACCGCCGTGTTCAACACTACAGAGCAGTTCGAAAACTGTATTTGCATCCAAGACAATAAAAAGCTGTATTTTTTGGAAAAGCCTGTGACATGTGCTTTTCAGCGCCACCTTGTTGAGCTGTGAAAGAGATGGGACAGAGTGGAGCCGTGACGGGCTCACCCCTTGCCACCCCAGGGTGCGGTTCAGCCTGGAGCAGGGGCACCGGGGCTGAGGAGGGGCTGCAGGTGTGTCCTGAAGAGGCCTCCACCATCGGGGCCAGTGACAGGTGCCCAGTGTGACGGTTCTGCTGATGAACTCAGCAGGGCCTGGTGCTCCAAGCCTTTCCCGGAGGACAGTCCAGCGGTGCTTGTACAAACGGCCTCTTTCCTCACCTGCATCGTGGGCAGACAGCACCTGCCCTGCACGCTATGGGATGGCCATGAAGGTCACGTAAAATCACACATATTTGGGTGTTCGGTGACCCATGAAGCATTGCACTTAAGAAAACAGAGGTGGTCGTCAGTATGGCCCTGGCGCTGAAAAGGCTCTTAGTCACGGTGATGGCCGCAGGCAGCTGTGGCCTCCCTGAACCACTGACCAGTACCGTAGACGGGAGATGCTGGGAAGTTGACCAGCAGGGATGTGATGTCCCTTTGTTGTGCTAGGAAGACTTTGATGATCTCTAATCAAGATGCCTTCCTCCTTCCCATACCTTCTTCCTATGCCCCCGCCCACCCCCACCCCAGCTCCTTGTGCCTGGGCAGGGCAGCCAGATGAGGTGAGCCGTGCGTGCTGTCCTCACAGGCCGCTGGCCCCAGTACAGAGCTGCTGGCTGTCTCATTGAACAACTGCCCAGATCGGTATCTCCTGACTAAAATGCAGTGGTTTGATACAGAGGCTCTTGTCTGATCAAACCCCCACGCCTCCCCCAAGGAAAATAGTTCATGACACAAAACAAGATTCTGGGCCTTGAGAGTCGGGGGCCTGAGAGACAGAGGTGCGTGGCTTGTGGATTCCTTTGAGCTTCTAGGAGGGGCTCGACTTACACTGGGCTAAGCGACAGATGTCTCTTTGTTGTGCTTTTTTGAGCCCAGCTCCATGTTATGTCTGGAATCTTAGGAGCTGCTGGGGGTAGAATTTGGAGAAGGAGGTGGAGTTCGGATAGGCCGAGAAGGGAGGAACAGTGTCCAGGGAGAGAGGCCAGGGCACCAGCGATTCCCGTTCTGTCAGGCTCAAGGCCACCGTGGGGACAGACACCTCTGGGCAGTTCCAGAGTTGGTGGTGTGGCTAGTCCCATTTCATAGAGGAGGAGCCAGAGTTGTCCCCAAGGTAGCAAAGCGACACAGGTCAGAGTGAAAAGGCTAAAGCGTCATTTTTTATCTTGTGAGTGGCCTCTCCATGCATCCAGTCCAAGGTTATCCTCGATGTCCATCCCCTCCTGTCCGTCACCTCCACCAGCACCACACCTGGCCACGCTTGTCTTCTAAACTTCCAAATTCGCCACCAACTTTCTCCATCCCCACCGCCATCACCCAAGTCCGCGTCACCATCATTTCTCAATTCCCGTTCTGTCTGATGGTCTATCTCACGGTCCACGCGAGCTTGAAAAAGTCCAAGTGGAGCCTTGTCTCTCTACTTAGTCCTTTCCCGGTGAAGGTCAAGCCCACCCCAGCCCTCCGGCCCCGCCCACCTTGCCCCTGCTGCCCGTTATCTTTCCAGACCTCTTTGCTCTTTTCAGTCTTTTGAATGTAACCATGTTTTGTTTTGCTCCAAAGGTTTTCTCGAGGCCTCTTTTCTCTGCCAAGCCTTTCCCCGTTTCTGCGCCTTTTCCTGGGCAGCTCCGATTCTTCCTTCCGGTCTTAATCCTTAAACGTCAGTTCTTCAGAAACCAGCCTGAATGTCCCTCCCCTCAACGAATACAAGTCAGGCCTCAGCGCACCCTGCGTTTCTTCAGGACACTGGTCATGTTTGTCATCTTCTGTCTTCTCCAGGTTCCGAGGCCCATCAGCACAAAGGCCTGATGCCCTGTGGTCACTGCTGTGTCCAGCACCAAACTCGCACAGAGCAGGTGCCCAGGTAACCTGCCGCATGAGCCACCAGCCCATGGATTCCACCAGCCCAGTGCCCCTTGCTGGGGTCCCCTTCGGAGAGGTGTAGAGGGTGTGGGAACCCCAGTAAGGCTTCAGGGGAGGGGCAGGTGACTAGCGTGTGCAGCTGTCAAGCTAATGTAGGGGTCGAACAAGATTTAAAGGTTGATTCCTCCAATTACATGTTTCTCTAAAAAGTTCTACTTTAGTCATTTAGGTCGTAATTCAGTAATTTTAGGTTTAGAGATGATAAGAATTCTCCCTAAGTGGCATTTAAGAGCCATTTTGTTTTGGATGTGGACTCAACTCTACAGAACACAGCTCACCTTCTCTGAGAGCTCTTTTTGGGGTGTCATGATCTGAATTTAGCTTCACGTAGGGTGGTATGATCATGCTTGTCCTAAATTTCAATAAGCGTGCTTTTTACTTTTTTATTTCAGAAAATCTCCAGCATGCACAGAGGCCCCCCGCGTACTCATCACCCACTTCAAAAATGACCAACTCAGGGCCAATTTTGTTTTATATATACCTCGTCCCCACCCCCATTATTTTGAAGCAAAACCCAGACACTACGGGGATTTCATGTTAATAGTAAATGTGTTTTTAATTACTATTTCCAGAATTACACATGTGCTTGCAATGTTGGTCATTTAAAGTCTCCCAAAAGCTTTGTGAAAGCCACAAAGTCACAGTTAATAAGAAGCCTGGGGAATGAAGAGTTCTGATTGATCAGATTGTCTGTTTCACCGAATCATTAGCTAGAAAACCCTTGTTATTTGAAGAGGGGAAAAGCTTTCTAAGATAAGCAGCTCCTTTCCTGCCTTAATGGGTGTGATGCTGCAAACAGCCTAATCTCTCCATCTCAGTCTGACTGATTGTCGCTCCTGGGGGAAGTGACCCAACAGGGTTGGTTGGTTCCATTACAGATGCGTGGTGAGGGTGCAGCCTGAGCGAGCAGGAGTCAAGGGCCTTCTCGCCTGCCCCCTCACCTGCCCAGAAGCCCCGATTCCCGCCCGCGGTGTCTCCGTGTCCCAGCGCACTCGTCCCTGTCACTGAACGGCCTCCCCTGGGAGGCACACCTGCCACGAGTCTGCCCAGCTTCCCCCGTCTCTCCGTCTTTGACCACGAAGCACATGCTGAGGGCCTAAGTTCGCACCTGGCTCAGGGAACAGACACTGACCGTATTGGAGACACGGCCAAATCTGTGAGTGATGGGGTGAGCTCCTGCAGGATCTGCAGGAACAGGTCCTGAGGTAGGGGGGGTCCAGAATGTCCCCGTGGTAGGTGGCACCTGAGCCAGGAACCAGCAGGACAGGCAGAGTTAATCCAGGCAAAGCCAGGCAAAACCCACAGGGAGAGAGCACACGGGTTCACCAATCTGACACCTCCGCTATGCAGACCGGCCCCTCGCTCGCTGCCGGGGCTTTTTCTTATCTCTTATCTCTCGTCTCTTGAAGTTTTCTCCTTTTCCAATTGACTCATTTGTCTACACTCACACGTTTCTCTTTCTCAAGTCTCTGCTTCTAACCAAGCTTTCTTTAACTTTCGATCTCCCCTGCCAAAACCTCGTTCATCCCCAAGTATTGTGCATTTCGATATATGGCATCGCTGTCCACCCAGTTGCTGAAACCATAAGTCCAGACGTCACCCTCGCTTTGTCCTTTCCTTCATTTCCTGCCTTCAGTCTATCAGTTAAAACTTTCAATGTTACCTCCAAAATAATCACAAATCCAAGACCCGCCACCACCACCACCCCCCCGCAAACCATCCCTGCCCTCAGTGATCCGGCCACCATCGCCTCATCTGGGCGACTGTCATGTTCTCCATGTTCCACTTCTTGCTGCTCTGCCGTCATCTCCACAGAGCTGGAATCAGCTCTTTACAGACACTTATGACACAGCGTATCCTTCCCCCACTTGAACTTCCAATGGCTTCCTGTTGCATCTGAACTAAAGTCCAAACTCCTCCCCCCATCTCCTGACTGTCCCGGGCCTGGAAATATCCCTCTACGAGGGGTGGATAGTGGTGCCACCTCCCCCGCCGGAAGGTAGCAAGGATTAAATAAGCACCTCTCACGTTAGCTACTTTTGCCATCCTTCGTCTCTCTTCCCCGCCTCCTTCCCATTTCCAACAAATCGTATCTTCTTCTGCATTCAGACTTTATTGACGCTGGCGCCCAAACCACCTTCCTTTGTAATACTCTGGCGGCATTCCGAGTCTCCTGTCCCCACAGCATCCTGCCCGCTCTCTTTTCATCCGTCAAATCCTGCGTTGTGAATTCTGTCTCCAGGATGTCGCCGACGGAATGTCCCAGCCCGTGCCGTGGACACAGCCGGGACAGGTCAGAGTTGAATTCCGTCCTAACAGAACTCTCGTAGCTCCGGCCTAAAAAGGTCAGGAAATAACACCATCCCTTTTTCAAAAACCTGCCCTCCTCCCAGCACTTTGGAACCTGCCGCTCCCCTGGGACACCGTCCCCAGCCCTCAGCAGGGCGTTCGGCACAGCTCCCACCTCATCTCCCCTGTCTGTCCCCCGCTGCATGGCCCACGTTCCAGGCAAAATGGACATCCTGCGGTCGTTCAGCCATGGCCTGTGCTGCTTCTTGCTGCACCTTTGCCAACGTCCCCTCCCGCTGGACGGCCTCGTGCTTCCCCCTCTCCCTGGCCTGCCCAGGCCAGCCCACTTTGGACTTGGAACTACCACCAATGCTCCTTTTCTGTCATGTCACATGCCACCTTCCGGCAGGGAGGGGGTAATTGTCAATACTGCGTTCACATCATCATCCCTTTATAAGGACAGAGACCATATCTCATTTTATCAGTCATCTACCGTAGCACAAAGCTTTTGTGTCCTGGGCACTCACTCAGCAAGCTCATGATTTAAATCACATCTACCACTACCTGCCCCGGAGTGATGCGGCAACTCAACAGAGACTGTTGCTTTACCAACCCACCTCAGAGATAAGGAAGCCGAGGCTCAGAGTTACATAAGTTGCCCAGTGGCACTATCGCCAGGGCTGAGCTGTAGATGTTTGTGCGTCTGACCCGAGAGCCGAGCCCCGCCCCCCAGCGCTGACAGCCAGCATGTGCCGGCAGTTTCCGCTGTCCCCAAAAGACGCTGTATGGGAGAGATCGTAAACACCGTAGGGGAGAGATTGTTATCCCTTATTTTACACAGGAGAAAATGAAGTCTTTCCTTTCACGATAAGAACACTCAACAAACCGGGAGCGGAGGGAACTTCTTCAGCCTGATGGAGGCGGCGATGAAAACCCCGCAGCCAACGTATTGGATGGCGGAAGACTGAGCGCTTCCGTCTAAGAGAGGAAGAGGTCGAGGACGTCGGCTCTCGCCACTCCTGTTCAACGCTGTCCCGCAGGTTCTGGTCAGGACATAGGCACACACGGCGTTCCGATCGGAATGGGAGGAGGAAAACAAACGGTCTCT